>NC_086329.1:52657184-52757184 GCF_036172605.1 Pelobates fuscus
GAGGCAGACAGTAATACACACACACACAGACAGTAATACACACAGGCAGAGAGTCACACTCACCTGACAATCCCACAGTTACCTGTGGAGTTCATTGTGGAGGCAGTGCAGCTCCTGGTGACTGTTTGGTGGGGAAGCAGGGACTCCTTCCTGCTTCCCCTGCATCAGTTTTCCGGCGCTTTTAGCTCCGCCCCCGCCGCACGGTAAGCTCCGCCCCTGCTGCAATTTAAAAAAAAATATATATATATATATATTTTTTTTTTTTAAAATCCCGGCCGGCTGTGCGGCCGCACGGCGCCCCCTGCTCCATGGCGCCCTGTGCGGCCGCACAGCTCGCACACCCCTAAGGCCGGCCCTGACTGCATATAGCAACTCTGTCGCATCCTGAGATTGAGTGTCCATTATGAAGCGTTGGAGGATACACTTTTGGGGAAATTTTAGGATTTGTACACATTCGCCTGTTTTGCTATTTGTTTATTATGCTGCAAGTTTATTTGAGCGGGTGGGGGCCCTAAAGTAAAAAAAGGGGGGAGGACCTATTGTCCTCCCCCCTGGCCCCCACCTCTGAGCGGCGGGTGGGGGCCCTAAATACCAATAGGGGGGGAACTATTGTCCTCCCCCCCGGCCCCCACCCCTGAGCGGCGGGTGGGGGCCCTAAATACCAATAGGGGGGGAACTATTGTCCTCCCCCCCCCGGCCCCCACCCCTGAGCGGCGGGTGGGGGCCCTAAATACCAATGGGGGGACCTATTGTCCTCCCCCCGGCCCCCACCGCTGAGCGGTGGGTGGGGGCCCTAAATACCAATAGGGGGGAAACTACTGTCCTCCACCCCGGCCCCCACCCCTGAGCGGCGGGTGGGAGCCCTAAATACCAATGGGGGGGAACTATTATCCTCCCTCCGGCCCCCACCTCTGAGCGGTGGGTGGGGCCCTAAATACCAATAGGGGGGACCTATTGACCTCCCCCCGGCCCCCACCCCTGAGCGGCAGGTGGGGGCCCTAAATACCAATAGGGGGGACCTATTGTCCTCCCCCCTGGCCCCCACCCCTGAGCGGTGGGTGGGGGCCCTAAATACCAATAGGGGGGACCTATTGTCCTCCCCTGGCCCCCACCCCTGAGTGGTGGGTGGGGGCCCTAAATACCAATAGGGGGGAAACTATTGTCCTCCACCCTGGCCCCCACCCCTGAGCGGCGGGTGGGAGCCCTAAATACCAATGGGGGGGAACTTTTGTCCTCCCTCCGGCCCCCACCCCTGAGTGGTGGGTGGGGCCCTAAATACCAATAGGGGGGACCTATTGTCCTCCCCCCGGCCCCCACCCCTGAGCGGTGGGTGGGGGCCCTAAATACCAATAGGGGGGACCTATTGTCCTCCCCCGGCCCCCACCCCTGAGCGGCAGGTGGGGGCCCTAAATACCAATGGGGGGACCTATTGTCCTCTCCCCAAGCCCCCACCCCTGAGCAGCGGGTGGTGGCCCTAAATACCAATAGGGGTGACCTATTGTCCTCCCCCCGGCCCCCACCCCTGAGCGGCGGGTGGGGGCCCTAAACACCAATAGGGGGGACACCTATTGTCCTCCCACCCCCAGCCCCCACCCCTGAGCGGCAGGTGGGGGCCCTAAATACCAATAGGGGGGGACCTATTGTCCTCCACCCCGGCCCCCACCCCTGAGCGGCGGGTGGGGGCCCTAAATACCAATAGGGGGACCTATTGTCCTCCCCCCCGGCTCCCACCCCTGAGCAGCGGGTGGGGGCCCTAAATACCTATAGGGGGGACCTATTGTCCTCCCCCCGGCCCCCATCCCTAAACGGCGGGTGGGGGCCCTAAATACCAATGGGGGGACCTATTGTCCTCCCCCCACGGCCCCCACCCCTGAGCAGCGGGTGGGGGCCCCAAAATAATGTCCCCCCCAGGTGACTAGGGGTCCCCAAACCTCAAGTCACCCCCTCCCCCCCAAAAAAATGATCCCCCTACCTACCCCCTTCACCCTAAAAATAATGAGGGGGGAGTCAATAAAGCTAAAAACCTGTAAATAAATAAAAATAAACTTACCATTGGATGTCTTCTTTTTTCTAAAATCTTCTTTCTTCAGCCCCCAAAAAGGCCAAATAAAAAGCCAATATAACTGTCGCACTTTAAAAAAAAAAAACGAGCGCAAAAATAATTAATCCTTGTTCACCCTTGTTCACTGAGCTCCGCAGGGCGGGTCAAGGCTTATAAAGCCTTGCCACGCCCTGCAATTAGGCTTAGAACACTATGATTGGTTGGTTTAAGCCAATCAGAGTGCTCTGTGTCATTTTACACAGCGTGGTAAAATTTCAAAGAACTTTCCCACGCTGTTTAAAATGACACAGAGCACTCTGATTGGGTGGATTTCAAGCCAGAGTGTTCTAAGCCTAATTGAAGGGCGTGGCAAGGCTTTATAAGCCTTGACCCGCCCTGCGGAGCTCAGTACGCGGCATGCCCTCGAAGGGTGAACAAGGATTCATTTTTTTTGCGCTTGTTTTTTTTTTTTTTTTTTTTAAAAGTGCGACGGTTATATTGGCTTTTTATTTGGCCTTTTTGGGGGCTGAAGAAAGAAGATTTTAGAAAAAAGAAGACATCTAATGGTAAGTTTATTTTTATTTATTTACAGTTTTTTTGGCATTATTGACTTCCCCCTCATTATTTTTAGGGTGAGGGGGGTAGGTAGGGGGATCATTTTTTTGGGGGGGAGGGGGTGACTAGGGGTTTGGGGACCCCTAGTCACCTGGGGGGACATTTTTTTAAGGCCCCCACCCGCCGCTCAGGGGTGGGGGCTGGGAGGGAGGACAATAGGTCCCCCCTATTGGTATTTAGGGCCCCCACCCGCCGCTCAGGTGTGGGGGCTGAGGGGAGGACAATAGGTCCCCCCCCCAATTGGTATTTAGGGCCCCCACCCGCCGCTCAGGGGTGGGGGCCGGGGGGAGGACAATAGGTCCCCCCATTGGTATTTAGGGCCCCCACCCGCCGCTCAGGGGTGGGGGGGAGGACAATAGGTCCCCCCATTGGTATTTAGGGCCCCCACCCGCCACTCAAAGGTGGGGGCTTGGGGGAGGACAGTAGGTCCCCCCATTGGTATTTAGGGCCCCCACCCACCGCTCAGGGGATGGGGCCGGGGGGAGGACAATAGGTTCCCCCCTATTGGTATTTAGGGCCCCCACCCACCGCTCAGGGGTGGGGGCCGGGGGGAGGACATTAGGTCCCCCCCCAATTTGTGTTTAGGGCCCCCACCCACCGCTCAGGGGTGGGGGCCATGGGGGAGGACATTAGGTCCCCCCCCCTTATTCTTGTTTATTCGCGAACTTCCGCAAATGTTCGCGAACGGGCGAACCTGGCGAACCGCCATAGACTTCAATAGGCACAGGGACTCTTTCTGGCCACAATAGTGATGGGCCCCCACCCACCGGGTGGGGGCCCATCACTATTGTGGCCAGAAAGAGTCCCTGTGCCTATTGAAGTCTATGGCGGTTCGCCAGGTTCGCCAGGTTCGCCCGTTCGCGAACATTTGCGGAAGTTCGCGAATGGAAAATTTCATGTTCGCAACATCACTATTCCAGAAGTTTGGTCCTTAAGGGGTTAAAGCGGTACTGTCACCCCATTTAAAAAAAAATATTTTTCATAAAGATAGAATCTTTATGAAATACTCATTATGACTGTTTTGGAATTTTATTGAAATTCAAACCCAGTCAAGAGATATACAAAGACAAAGTAGGGACTATTTTGTCACTTTATTTCTCCTCTGCCTGACACTTCCTGACACATTGGCCAGGTCTATGGAGGATCCTGCGGTCTTGCGGTATTCGCCCGGCCACATTGCTGGTGATGCAGTGATGTCGGCTTCTGGCGCTGTAGTGCCAGGAGCTGAAGAGGAGTAACGTGACCAAGACGCCAGGGACAGGTTCAGGTAAGTAATCTCACCCTTATCTGTCCCCTGCGGCCATCGGACCACCAACAGCTATGGCATTGTTGGGATACTTTGTGAATTTGGCAAACTTCCCTCATGGTGACAGTGCCACTATGAAGCCTGCATTAATTACTCTTGCATGCCTGATCTCCACTTATACCCTGCCAAACATTTCAACTTGATCTATGCCCCATTAGACGATCACAGGCATTAATGTTGAGTTGGTCACACCTTGGTCAAAATTCCCCCTTATACTCCAAAGGACCAAACTTCTGGAATAAAAGGGAAAGGGAAAGCAGTGCACTGGGGCCTTGCCTACACAACCAGTCACAGGAAAAAATTTAATTATCGATAAAATTAAGCTTATATTTATTGGTACCTCCAAGAAATGCAATACATTCATACAATAGAAACACACAGACTGTAGAATACACACACACAGACTGCTGAATACACACACACAAAATGCAGAATATGCACAGACTGCTGAATACATACATACAGACTGCTGAGTACACACACACAGATTGCTGAGTACACACACACAGACTGCTAAATACATGCAGACTGCTGAATACATGCACACAGACTGCTGAATACACACATACAGCTGAGTACACACACACAGACTGCTGAATACATGCAGACTGCTTAATACATGCACGCAGACTGCTGAATACATAAACACAGACTGCTGAACACACACACAGACTGCTGAACACAAACACACAGACTGCTGAATACACATAGACAGACAATGACAGGTGTAGTGTGTGTGTGTGTGAGGGGTGTAGTGTGTGTGTGTGTGTGAGGGATGCTGTATTATGGGAGGGGTGCAGTGTGTGTGTGTGAGGGGTGCAATGTGTGTGTGTGTGAGGTGCTCTTTGTATGCATGAGCTGCTGTGTGTATTCATGAGCTGCTGTGTGTGTGTGTGTGTGTGTGTGTGTGTGAGTGAGGTGCTGTGTGTGAGGGGTGCTGTGTGTGTGTGTGTGTTTGTGTGTGAGTGAGTGAGTGGTGCTCTGTGTGCATGAGAGGGGTGCTCTGTGTGTGAAGGGTGCTGTATTTGAGGGGGTGCATAGGGATTTTTGTTATTTTTATTTAAAATACATTTTTAAAAGAAGCTTCATGCCCCCACTTCCCCCTCCCTCCCTTCTTCTCACCTTTGGTGAAGGAGTGGGGACCCAGCCAGCCCTGGTGGTGCAGTGGTGAGTACTATAGACCTACAGTCTGCAGCTCCTCTGGCTGCAGGCTATCTTCACTCCTCCTGCAAGCTAAATTCTATGTTGGAGCGTTGCAGCGCCTCCCAGGTACTACCTCTCATGCAGCCCTGGGTCCTATCTTCCTCCCTCCCACCAACGAAGGGCTTTTGGGCTGGTGAGGGAGATCTTTTATCTCCCCACCGGCCCAAAAGCGCCCTAAGCAAGTAAGCAGGGCAAGTAAGCAGGGCTCACTGTGAGGCAGAGTGAGGGCATCAGTCTGTCGGCCTGGGCACATAGGCATTGCGCTGGGACCCCCATGCTTGTGGGGCCCCTGGGCAACTGCCCAGTGTGCCAATGCCGAAAGACAGCTCTGCCTTTAAACACAGAAATTATTCTTACACTCAAACTCTCACTAGGTGCTATGGCTACAGTATTTATCAGCCTAAATAAATGAAAAATACAAACTCAGAAAAGATACCATGTACAATCCCAAATCATATGTCCATATGTCATTAAATAACACAGATTTTGGTACCACTGCAGTAGCCATTAAAGTGTAAGCTTACATGCCAATGTCAATGCATGCCTCTTATGAGTTCTACACTAACAGTTCACCTGACTGTTTTAAGGCAAAACATCAAAATCTCTAATGAGACAGAAATGGAAATTTGAATGAGCCATACAAACGAATTAAGGAAGTTGGGCAGGGTGAGGTTGTCTATGAGGTATCTAGGCAGTCTGGGGAAATATCTTAGGAGATAGTAGGGGGTTCTGGTCGATCTGGGGATAGAGATGGAAGGTTTAAGAGTGTCAAAATGGAAGATGAGTATTTAGGGGACGCAGACGGATGTTCAGGCGATCATGCGTTTCCAGGACAGACTGTGGGGTGAGCCAGGGTATTGGTAGGCCAAGCAGAGGGGCTCCACTAACTGACACTGCTACTAGAGCTTGGAAAAAACACAGGCTGATGTACCAGGAAGCTGCTTATAGTGCAGGCTCGCAGACTATCAAGGGAGCTTGGGTTTTGTGGAAGAAGATTATGGCGAGCATTACTTTTACCAGGTATAACACCTGCGTAAACACTGTAGAAAAATGAATAAATGTAAAAAATAAATTAAAAAAAGTACTTGATGTCTAAGTCAGACATTTTGCTAATACACTTGAGATAAAATTTAGTAGCATTCTGTCACAACCCTGATTTACTCTGTAGTCAAATATCTTGTATTTTAGCATCATTAACCCCTTAAGGACCAAACTTCTGGAATAAAAGGGAATCATGACATGTCACACATGTCATGTGTCCTTAAGGGGTTAAACAACAAGGATTACAGGAGGACCACAGCTGATACAAGTGATGACTTTATTTATGCACCAAAAGCATGCAATATTTATGTCCCTATTTGGAATTAATTAGTATGTATGATTTTAGAAGAAAACCCACTTCCATCTCATTAGATATGTTGTTGTTGAGATAAAGGCAAAACATGGTAAGAGGAAGTGTATGAACGGCCTGACAGGTTTGTATTGATGTTGGCAGGTCACCTAACACTTTTTGGTCATGCAGTGGTATTAAAGGTTTCTGTTATTAAAAGTGTTCATTGAAGTTGAGGAGCTGAGTACAGGTAATTTTGGGATTGGTTTTGTTAAAGCATTTAATGTAAAATTGTGTGGAGACTGGTTCACAGGGAAATGATGGGCATTTAAAAAAAAAAAAAAAAAGCTTTTGGGCTGGTAACAGTCAATGATAAGTATATGTTAGAAAAGAACATGATGTGTCTATAATGTTTAGTTATTTAATATCTCTCCCCTATTGATGGCTAAAGATGCAGCTGAGAGGCAGTGCAACTAAATATGTCAGGGTTTTGGGGTATTTAAAAAAAAAATTATCTGGTTATACAACCCTTAGACATGCTTAGTCTTCTCTAACAATATGCACGACTGGTTGTCCTCCCTTGCACCACTTTTGGTAGGTACTAGCCACTGCATACCAGGAACCCCACAGGACTTGCCCTTTTGTAGATACTCTGAGCCAGTTGTCTAGCCCCCACTATTCAAGAACTGACTGTTCACTTGCTGACTAATTTATTCCACCACTTGACAGGTACCATTGTAATGATATAATCAATGTTATTCACTTCACCTGTCAGTGGTTTTAATGTTGTGGCTAATCTTCTTTTGATGGGGTGACTGTTCATCCAGGTGACAATTGTAGTTGGTCCTCACCAATTTTCTAATTTATCAGTCAACCTTCTCATTGTCATACAACAGGGGACTCAATTCTATATGACTGGTAATTTCCATTCCAAAATTAAAAATTTTGATTGGCTCTATTACCAGCTGAAATCCTAGCACCCAAACCCGATAAATGGGTTGACTGTTAGTGAAAAATCATCCCTGTGAGTGCTCGATGCAGACTGAGCTTTCATGGTGGATAAAGCATGACTCACTGGGAAACAAATGTGTTGTCCACATTCATTATAAATATTGCCCCCACCTTCTGAACATGGGTGGGGAGACAGAGTTGACACTAAGTCAATCGTTAGAGACTAAGACACTAAGTGTGGGGTACATGGAGGTATCATGACCCTGTTCTTTAAATTGAAACCCCCACATTATGTCCATGGGAAGGACACAAGGCAAAGTATGAGGCCCCCTGTATGTTACCTGCAGTTGGCAGAAGTATTTTATTTCAACAAGCAGCCGCTGGCTGTTCGCTGGTATGGACATGTCCCTACTCGTGGCATGGTTAGTGGGAGAAAATGGTAATCCTCACATTGTACTACTGTGTGATTATATTTACCCCCAAAAGCATTATATATTTGCCTACTGGCTGCAAGTGCTGCATTTTTCCACTTTTTTTTTGGTGTTGCAAATTTTATGATCATTTACCAAGAACGATGTGCTCAATAAATAGCATTACATCAAAACTATTCGAAGATATTTTTAGCAAACTTGGATTTACATAAAAAAAACAGCTAGACAGGTATAAGATCTGTATCCCCCGATTGCCAGCCACTCATTAGCTCGAAAAAAGTATTCTCCGAACATTAATAATCTGGAGAATTGATCCAGAACCATTCCCTGTAAGGCAAGAGCCAACATGCCTGCTAACTGCGCTCACAAAGACAAAAAGAGAGCAAATTAGGTAAAGCAGAAAATACCTTCAAAACATGCAATAGTAAGACCAAGAATGGGATCAAAAGACTAGCTATGAAAGCAGGGCCTCCTGTAATAGTTTTGTTGATTTTATAGCTGTTTTCAGGTAATTAGGGTGGGTACATGTTCTTGTTAACCTCAAACAATGACTATTGCTCCATAAATAGAATTACCTGGAGGGATATTTCTATAGCCATATTAGGAAGAAAATATATTCTGTAGTCAGTTTGACTATTTGGGGTCCAAAATCTACAATTCCGTTATCAATTCTCTAAAATTCCCGATTTACTCAGTCTAGAAAATATATCTTATATAGTTTATAAGTATCTGGATGTTCTTATGTTAAAACAATATTTCACCTTTAAAATATCCATACATGAATTCTTGAATGGTAACACATGAAATGGTTGAGTGGGTACAGTCGTATCAAAAAGGACTTCGAACAGTCAGTTATAGGGCATAGTGGCACAGCGGTTACTCTGTCCCGCTTAGTATCTTACAAATGAAATTGTGTTTTCATGCATTTTTTTCTACCTGTGGAATTCTTTTCCACTTCAATAAATGTGAAACACCTTGTCCTCCCACCGGAAAAATCTGTTTCTTAACTAACTGAGTTCCAGAGCTTTTGAGTTGTCTTTCTGTATATGGGTCCTATTTACCATGTATGTAATTATCCTTTCAAGGTTCAAGTTCACAAGGACTTTTTTTAGAATCGTGTCCTTAAGACAAAATGTTTTACCAATATTATAGCTTGGTTTTATTTTACGATTATACTTTTTGAGTTCCATATAATATTTTTCGAATGAGTTGAGCTCTAACCTGCATTTTGTGAAGATATCAATCAATGTTAATGTTATTCTTGTTATTATTACAAGAATACATGTTAATTCTATTGCCATTGCGGATATGAGAAAGAAAATAGCATCTGATGTCTGGCTGGGTTATTCACTAAACACCAGATTTTGTTTGGAAAGGACCAAATTCCAACAGCAATGGCAATTTTTATATTTATTTAAACCAAATATAGTAAGAATTTAGCCAGACCGAGCAAATCTGCAGGAACCACACTGAATTCATTTGGTGTCTGGATTAAAATATGTGCTTTTGACATCCAAATACTATACAAAGTGTAGAATTTGGAGGATTCACAAAGTACCAATTTTAAACTGAATTAGAGCTGAATGCATCCAAGAGGATGCGCATTCACACATTATCGTTCTCTAGCTTTCTTCCAAGTGAACGTCAATGTTAAGTACTATATTCCCAACAGCAGTGCTAGCAAAAAAACAAAACAATAAAATGAATCCATCTTTGCCTCATGAGGGCTTGCAGCAGAGTGAACTTTCATAGTGGGGAAGGCTCTTATTAAACGGTGATCGGTCCACCGCCCTTTAGCAGGGACACTCCCTGGTACCCTTTTATTTCACTTTAATGCATTTCCACCATAGTGTCCATTTCTAGCAACTTGTCAATGGCTGCCCAGTTCCTAGTTAATAAATATTTAGTAGGTGGGGGCATAAGGACATTGTAACCATCCCTTATAGTAATATCTGGGTCTTATTGGCCTTTATATGTTTTTTTTGTCTGTTTTTTTTAACTATTTAATGTGGCGGCTTACTAGTAAGCACTGGCCAACCACCACATAAATAACCCTCAGCCTGCCAAGGATATTTAATGCCAGAGGGCAAAAAGTTTTTAGTTTTTTAAATTCGGTCCCAGATTTCAGGCATTTGGTCCAGATTTCAGACGTCCGTTAGTGTTTGGTCAGACTGAGATCAAGATCAAATTAGGTCCCGAATAGCAAAGTCTGGTTAAATAGTGTGAACAATGTCTGGGTTTTGCAGTCCTAATAGCCCCATATACAAATGGATGGTTTTGCTCAATTCATTATGTGGTCATTCGGGCATTCGTGAATAACCTCTGTGGTACTTCATCTACAGCAGGAATATTTTGGAGAGTATTTAAAGATAGGCTAAAAGTAGATCTCCAGATTTTATAGAACTACATACCTGTAGTTTATGAGAGTTGCATTACAAAATCTAGAGATCTAAATGTTGGCCAACCCATTTTTAGAGCATCTATGAGCATTCCACATAATAACAGGTGCTGATGTCTAACAGTGAAGCAATCACCATGGAGAAGTATGGAGTCAACAGGAGCATTCCATTGGTTTCCAAGGTGATTGCATCAATAAGAACTTTACACAACTTTTCTTCCAGTGACATTTTAATAAATCTCCCCCATAGTGTCCCTTTGTTAACTGTATATAACTTGTATCAGAATTTCTCATGCCAAGTACAATATTTTAAGATATATTTATCTAGGAAGCCAGATCATAAGGGTATCATAAGTCTCGTATTACATTACACAGCCAGATAACAATGGTATAATTTATAAAACACAGAAGTGCATACATTAAAGCTGCCTTTTTTATTTAAGATGTATAACACTGGATATTGTTGTTTGTGTGTGTGTGTGTGTGTGTGTGTGTGTGTGTGTATGTGTCTGTGTGCGGGAATTTCTGGTGCAGATAAAATACACAGATCTTACAACAAACAGGAGGATAAGTGTCTAATATGAGATATCTTTAATTGTGTCTTCTCACATTTGGAAAGCAAAGCTGGATAAAATTTCACCTTTTAATGAAATAAATGACTCAATTAACAAGATGAAAAACAGCAGTACAGGGGCAAGCCCACTTGGTGGCATAAAAAAAGGGATAAAAAAGAATTATCTCAGTGGGGAGTTAATACAAGGAACGCCACTATACACAGCAGGCAACGGCATTGAGTGACAGGCATCCTGCAATGCTGACAGATACATCAGCTTGCTGACCGCCGGCTCGAGTTAACGGCACCATCCTAGGAATAAATTGTTCTCAAAAATGTTGGTCTAGGCAATTTATTGCCATTAAAGCTGCATCTCTGATCTACTGTCTTTGCATCTGACCTACAACAGATGAGGCTTAAAGGCTTGATACTTACAAACCTTCAGTCAATGTAGGCATTTAACCCTTTGAATGGAAAAACGTTCAGCGTGTCCCAGGTTCCATATTCAAGGAGTGAGAACGGCACTGTCGCAACCAGTCAATAAGAGCTGCGGAGAGGTCTATTAATGCTAATAGACATATGTACACTTTATTGTCTTTTAGACCCATCAATGAGAAGGACCAGGGATCAAGGGCTCTCATTTGTAGTGGAAGTTTCAGCGATAAATGAAAATGGAATAATATAACGTGGGCACCAAGAGTTTCAACCAAGTAGAAGATATAGTTTACAGGGAGTGCAGAATTATTAGGCAAGTTGTATTTTTGAGGATTAATTTTATTATTGAACAACAACCATGTTCTCTATGAACCCAAAAAACTTAATATCAAAGCTGAATATTTTTAGAAGTAGTTTTTAGTTTGTTTTTAGTTTTAGCTATTTTAGGGGGATATCTGTGTGTGCAGGTGACTATTACTGTGCATAATTATTAGGCAACTTAACAAAAAACAAATATATACCCATTTCAATTATTTATTTTTACCAGTGATACCAATATAACATCTCAACATTCACAAATATACATTTCTGACATTCAAAAACAAAACAAAAACAAATCAGTGACCAATATAGCCACCTTTCTTTGCAAGGACACTCAAAAGCCTGCCATCCATGGATTCTGTCAGTGTTTTGATCTGTTCACCATCAACATTGCGTGCAGAAGCAACCACAGCCTCCCAGACACTGTTCAGAGAGGTGTACTGTTTTCCCTCCTTGTAAATCTCACATTTGATGATGGACCACAGGTTCTCAATGGGGTTCAGATCAGGTGAACAAGGAGGCCATGTCATTAGATTTTCTTCTTTTATACCCTTTCTTGCCAGCCACGCTGTGGAGTACTTGGACGCGTGTGATGGAGCATTGTCCTGCATGAAAATCATGTTTTTCTTGAAGGATGCAGACTTCTTCCTGTACCACTGCTTGAAGAAGGTGTCTTCCAGAAACTGGCAGTAGGACTGGGAGTTGAGCTTGACTCCATCCTCAACCCGAAAAGGCCCCACAAGCTCATCTTTGATGATACCAGCCCAAACCAGTACTCCACCTCCACCTTGCTGGCGTCTGAGTCAGACTGGAGCTCTCTGCCCTTTACCAATCCAGCCACGGGCCCATCCATCTGGCCCATCAAGACTCACTCTCATTTCATCAGTCCATAAAACCTTATAAAAATCAGTCTTGAGATATTTCTTGGCCCAGTCTTGACGTTTCAGCTTGTGTGTCTTGTTCAGTGGTGGTCGTCTTTCAGCCTTTCTTACCTTGGCCATGTCTCTGAGTATTGCACACCTTGTGCTTTTGGGCACTCCAGTGATGTTGCAGCTCTGAAATATGGCCAAACTGGTGGCAAGTGGCATCTTGGCAGCTGCACGCTTGACTTTTCATGGGCAGTTATTTTGCGCCTTGGTTTTTCCACACGCTTCTTGCGACCCTGTTGACTATTTTGAATGAAACGCTTAATTGTTTGATGATCACGCTTCAGAAGCTTTGCAATTTTAAGAGTGCTGCATCCCACTGCAAGATATCTCACAATTTTTGACTTTTCTGAGCCTGTCAAGTCCTTCTTTTGATCCATTTTGCCAAAGGAAAGGAAGTTGCCTAATAATTATGCACACCTGATATAGGGTGTTGATGTCATTAGACCACACCCCTTCTCATTACAGAGATGCACATCACCTAATATGCTTAATTGGTAGTAGGCTTTCAAGCCTATACAGCTTGGAGTAAGACAACATGCATAAAGAGGATGATGTGGTCAAAATACTCATTTGCCTAATAATTCTGCACTCCCTGTAGAAGAAGGTTATTGAACAGAAATCAGGATTCAAAGGATTAGTTGTTAGCCACAGGTCAAATAAATTTCAGGTCTTCACAGGATGCTTGCATAGTTGGACTAAATGAAACCATTGCTCCTTTTATGGTGGAAATTGCATATAATGCTATGAATGACAGCTTTAACTCTAGAAATTTACTCTTTTTTCATTTTTGCTGAAGTTTACATGTCTCTATGACTTCAACTCAGTCAAGCCATCTTTCCAATTCTGGGTGATACCAGAATAACTGGTGACTAGCCTCCATGGAGCCTTTGGGTTCTAGGTCCAAGATGCACACTCTTTGATCGAGTATTGTTGAGATAGAAGCTCCATTTACACAACCCCTTTCTCCATTGCAAAATCCAAGGATCTTTCACTTTTACTTGGTTTTAAGGATCCAGTGTATTGGAAGCTCCAGTGCCAGTGGATCTTGAAGAGGCTTGGAGACCATCCTCCTGCCCACAAACTATGGGTCCCTGAAAGGGGCTATTATAAAGGACAAATGTGGGGAGAGATATGGGGTCGCTCTATGCTTTTTCTGCTTCCCAGATAGAATTGGGGACCTCTTGAGATTGCCTGGACTCGTCCTACACATTGAGCGCCTGACTGGGAGATACCCTGATTCACCCTGAATCTTTATTCAGGGCTTGGTCCCCTTACTGGAGGGGAGGCATTGGAGGAAACCTAGGACTTGAGAGTGTTCCCTTTCCCAGAGCCCCAGGAACTCCTTTTATAAGAGCGGAACTAACCTGCTGCATGCCTGGAACTCCTTACCAGATCGGAGAATAGCAATGACCAGATAAAGCTTTACGTGCTGTAGAATGGGCACGAAATCTCCAATCACCATGCTATTTGGACAGTAAGGGCACTCCGTGATGAGCTAACCAGGGACATAGGATGTTGGAGTTGTAAAGGTTATTTTGTATATCATGCCTCTAGGTCTGGGAGGACACAGCAGGCAGGCTTTTGTGGTAGCTGAGGATAATGTACTTAAGAATCCAGACAGAGTGGCACCAGGGAGGGATTATTGTACTGTCAATTGCATCGTATGGAGGACCCCCTACAATGGGAATCCATATTCCCGGGAATAAATACCTGTGTTGTGTGCAATGAAGGTAATTCTATCCCCTACATTCAGTCTTGACTTATGTGTGCAGGGAAAAAAAAAAGGTCTCCCAAGGAAAGAGGGCTATAACTGCTACAGTCTGGTTTGGTGAAAAAAGTGCTCAAAGCTCCTTTCCAGCTTTGATGACTGGGTCTGAAGCACCCCAAAGTCACCAGATAGCAGCGAGGAAGCTGACCTGGTCCATCCAAAAAAAGCACCATGAAGTCAGATATTAACATCTAGATCCCTAGATCATCTAGATAGTTTTTTTTTTTTTTATTGGTACCTTATTATCAACGATTATTATCAACAATTATTTTTGATCATCAATATTACAATTAATCGTTTTTTAGTTAAAATAGAAATATGCAAATTGTAGCTGGGAGCATGACTTTCTCTCTTTCACATACAAACACACACACATGCACGCACACACATACAGACGCTCACACACCCGTATATATGAAAAAATATATGAAACACACTCATAGTCCTAGCTTCTCAAGAAATATGACAGGTTCTGTATCTATTTATGGCCAAATGACAGATGTCAGAGTCAAAAGATTAATTATGATAATAGAATAACTGTAAAAAGCATTTTTAAAGCTTTCTGCCGTTAAAAAAAAGTGAAGTTAAAAATACAACATTTTATTATTTAAGATTCTGAGTTTTTCCTAAAATCTGGGGAGTTAGAGTGGGCACCAGCAGCTAATTTATCAGCAGCAGAATGCCAGTTCTGGATCAGGTGGGTGACAAGTACAATTGATTGCCCGTGGCAAAAGATTAAATTAAAATAAACTCCCCCAAATCTCTCAAGTATTAAACTTCAATATTAATGTTGAGACAAATATTTAGTTGTCACGGCACACTGAAAAATGACATTGCTACGTGTAATTTACAGCTTGAAAAATGGATGTTTAATGGCA
Source organism: Pelobates fuscus (assembly GCF_036172605.1). Taxonomy (NCBI): domain Eukaryota; kingdom Metazoa; phylum Chordata; class Amphibia; order Anura; family Pelobatidae; genus Pelobates; species Pelobates fuscus. Next base: position 52,672,344 of record NC_086329.1, read on the forward strand.
CGTTCTGCGCAGAGGCTGGCAGCTCAGCGTGGCAGGTGTGCGATTATCCCGGGCTGCTGTGATTGGAATGATTTGAGAAGCTTGCCTGTCCATCATAAAAGTCAGTGGAGATGCTGCCCTGCAGAACCTCTTGGACAAAAAAACTAAAACATTTCATTATTTTTTTATTACTATTAAAGGAAACATACACACATGTATTCCTGGCACTTTAGATCTGTAGTGGCTGTTTATCTCCCCTGCACCCCTCCGATTGCAGTGAATAGGTAATTTTACTCACCTTTTCTCCCACACCGCACAGGTATTGCTGTGACCGAGATCATCAGTCTTGATGATCTCAGCCAATCCAAAATCCCACACAGCACCAATCAGCATCTCATCGTAGAGATGCATTGAACCAGTGCATCTCCATGGGGAATGTTCAGCGTCTCCATGCAGAGCATTGAGACGCTGAATGTCAGTGCTGCACATTGTGTAGCACTGACACAGGAAGCACCTCTAGTGGCCGTCTCAATGACTACCACTAGTGAAAAGGCAGTATTTACATAGAAAAGCCTGCAGGGACAGGCTATAGACTCCAGAACCACTACAATAAGGTGTAGTGGACCTGGTGACTATAGTTTCCCATTAAGGCACTAACATTTTTTGCAATGATGAACAATGGGATCACCATCCTGTATAAAGAATATTTTATTTTGTTTGTTCATACCTATATATATATATTTCTATAACGGTCTGTTACCGTTTGGATGTCAGGTGTGCCCTTGGCACCCCCTCAATGTAAGTGGTCAAACTGTTTTAGGATAGCGTGGCATCTTACTTGGAGCCACTTCCAACCTTCACTACAGCGATCGGAGAGCTGGAAACTCACTGTCTGGGCTAAACTAAGCTTAGTCGTGCAGTACTTAGCACGGTAGTGCTAACAGACATACCTAAGCACGAGTTTCTGGCTCTCTGAAGGATATAGTGGAGGTGGACCCATGTAAGAAGATCCCAGGTATTTACTAGAATGCTGCAGTGGTTATGGTGCTTGTAGTATTAATTTAATTTGTTCATTTTAGCTATTGCAGTGCTGTATGCTAGGTGAAAAGCCAAGCATACAGGCACATATACAGAATTAGATGCCGGAGCTTGCTTGAGGCATTATGGGGTGGCATAGTCACCCAGAAAATGGACATGCAGTGAAGGTAAGTACATTTTTTGACATACCTCCACTGCTCTGTTCATCTCAGTAAACGTTGAAATTAAGTTTTTTGGTGTGAGGAACAAGGAGTTATCACTTCAGCCATGAGAGCAGCAATTCGTTGGTGCATATGCAGCAATATTACATGCTATCTGAGATGCCGCTGGTTAATTAATAATGTAAAAAAATGTTATGCACAAATATTCTTGTATAGACTTTTCCTTTCTCCCACTTCCATTGGCTTTTTCTTTGAGGCTTATTCACTGAAGTGTGAATTGCAACAATTTAAAACCTGAGTTGCTAAATGTAGCCCAAAACCCTTACATTTATATTACAGCAGAATAGAATTTCGTTATGCATTAGTTTAGCAATTTCATTTATAAATAAACTGCAATGTAAGCTATGTTACACTGTTACATATTTAGCTAAAACCATTTATTTTTTTCTATTTGGTGGACAAAGGTCATTTAAACAACAAAATGTAATAAAGTAAAATTCAAAATACAAAATTTAGACAATAGCGGTGTTAAAATTCTCCTGGCTGTTTCAGCCTAACTTCTGCATTTCGGATTTCAATTCACCATAATATTTCATTTATTAGAAAAAAAAAAACTTAATGAAGAGCTGTCAATGTGAAGCAGGTAGTATCCAAACATGTTCGTAAGAACTGTGAATGGAGATAGCATGCTCTCTGTTTTCAAGGTCTTGTTGCTTGTAACTTTGATAGACATCCATTGATCCCAAATATTAGCGGTTACAACATCTTCCTTAATATATCTTAGAAGTACACAAAAACATTATCCTTTTTGATAAAAAAAAAATAACAATAAAGGCATCAATTTAGAGAAACATGAAGCCTTATCTCTGTATTTCGCCCCTTCCTTGTCATTTTCTATAGCATTGCAAAAGCTGGTGGGATAAAATGGATCCAAGAACTCGCCAATTTAATAAAAACCTTGAACATATAATGGTTTATTTTTATTACATTATTAAATCCCAACCTGCTTCTCGGCATGTTATTGACTTGTCCTTTGTTTTCACTTGTAGTGATTCAGATATTGTTCTGATAATGAATATATTGGAGTTATATTTTGTTTACCAGTCAGTGTAAAAAAAGAAGTATGTATACAAAGAAATCTTGTTGGTCAGAAGAATGTGTATGTACGCTGAACTGCATATTTTCAACATCGCTTTTATTGCAATTCCCTACAACACGTTACATGGACATCTTTGACATTATCTACTCTGCCACATTGTAGCCATCTACAGAGTAATCCAGGACAAAGGGTTCAGAGAACATAAATTGCAAAAACAGCGCAAAAAATATGTTAGACCTTTGTAGCTTGCATTCTATTAAAAACATCCATTAATTCATTATAGAAAAAAGGCAAGTTAACTGTCTAGAGTTTGATTTTTTGTTTTTTATTCTCGGAGCTGTAGTGTTTCACAAGGACTTCGGTCTACGGAGGGGGGTAACTAGGAATATAGTCACTTAGACGGGCTTTCTAGAAGAGAGTCTTTCTGCTGCCTCTGTTTTACACAGCTTGAGGCAGAAAACTGCTGGATGGGCCTTGACCCACTAAGGTCATCATTTGTGAGGAATTCTGAGGCTTGACATCTGCTGCGTGGCTTTGAGTAAAATCCTAGGCCGTGACAGCCAAAACAGAGGCCTGTGTAAAATAATCCCTCAGCAAGGATCCTAGACTTTAGTGAAAAGGCTAAATGGTCTTCTTTTTATCTGAGTGTCCAAGCTTTTTCTACCCTTCTCTTGGTGTAGTGTAGACTTGGTGGAAAATAATCGTTTTCCCACCAAGCAGACAACGCGCAGTCACAAAGCTTTTAGCTATCTCTTTATCACCTGCGGTCTGCAGAGCCTTGATATTCACTTTGTGCTGCTATGCTTAGAAATGAAACATGTTAAACAATGTAGGGTACATATTTCATTTAGTCTGGTAACATGACAAGTACTGAGTGACCAGAAAAAGTCATCAACTAAAACAATTCATAGCTGTCTCAATGATAGTTGTTTTTTTGTTTGTTTTTTAAACAATGTACCAATACAATTATCATCTATTCAAATGAACGCATTAAGCAAGGTCTGTATCATTTATGTATCATTTAAGAGGTAGTTATGTGCGTATTCTGTATTCTGAAAACTGTGCTTTTACTATGAAGAACAATTCTGCTGTTAATCTTAAAAACGGAGCAAATAAAAAAAAACTGTTCTATGGTTTCCATGGTGACTGCTCCATTTCAATAACTATACCATAGAATTTGTTTAAAAAAAATATATGGACTATTGTATAAGAGACTACAGTCTATTAAAAATGCAAAGCCTTTATGCACAGATAAAAATGTCTGTCCAGGAAAAGTACCAAATGACAGAATGGTTTGTCAAAATTGGGAAGGCTATTCATTTTGAAGATCATGTAAATAAATTAAATGCAAACATGGTTTGGATATCAAAGTGGAAAAAGGTGGATAAGATTTTGGATTGGTGGACCTGCTGTTTTGGATAAAAGAACTTTGAACTTAGGGAGTCCCATAACTCCGCCATCAAGTAATTCTACTTTATAAGAAATATGTAAATAATAAGTGGTGATGGAGGTATACTTACACAGTCCAAATGATTATATTCATATTAATTTGTGGTCCTTATAAAGTCCTTATACTAGTATGAAACATGTAGATCTTGATGTTACTTTATTACTATGGGCACATTTAAAGCACTTTACTGGAGAGATTTACATCACTTTATTGGTGGCTAACATCACACTAGTGTTGGCATGAGCTACATCCATTTGCAACCTGTGCACACTATGGGATATTCCACATTTACTCAGCTGAGACCAGGTAGGATTCAGAAAACGTTGTCGTTCGGGTTTGGATGCTGGAGATTGCTTTTATCAAACAAGGTTTGCTGTATTTCTCCCCTGGAAAAAAAATACTATTCTGGAGCTTCAATATTTGTTTTATACAAACTGTTACTTTAAATTTAAAATTTAAATTTAAATTTCCAACTTTTTTATAATCAACTACTTTGCACAATGCATGGTGCTGCTGACACTTTGAGAATTTTATTTAAATCGCAGTTGTCGAATATTATTATCTTGCTGCTATTTATTGTCATTTTTGTTTTATTTTCTTTGTTTGTTATGTATTTTATGATTGTGTTTATTTACTTGAATTAGTATTTAAACAGTGGCCACTGCTATTTATTTTAGTTTTCAATATATTGAATAAAACTTACCAGGAAAGGTTAAAGGATCTCAACATGTATAGCTTGGAGGAAAGACGAGACAGGGGGGATATGATAGAAACATTTAAATACATAAAGGGAATCAACACAGTAAAGGAGGAGACTATATTTAAAAGAAGAAAAACAACCACAACAAGAAGACATAGTCTTAAATTAGAGGGACAAAGGCTTAAAAATAATATCAGGAAGTATTACTTTACTGAGCGGGTAGTGGATGCATGGAATAGCTTTCCAGCTGAAGTGGTAGAGGTTAACACAGTGAGGGAGTTTAAGCATGCGTGGGATAGGCATAAGGTTATCCTAGATATAAGAGACTAATGAAAATATTGAGAAAATCGGACAGACTAGGTGAGTCGAATGGTTCTTATCTGCCATCACATCCTATATATCTAGAATTATATATATTATATATTCTACATATTTGAAGCTGGCATTGTTTTATAGGCATTGTTTAGTATAACTTATTAGCACCCTGCTTTTTCATATTTTTGGATGTCTATACTTGCACAGTCCAACATCAACTTATGTTGGTGCAAATAAAAATTGCATACACAGCTTAGGCTAACACTGAACTTAATGACATCTTGATACTAAAAGAGGAACATTTATATGGATATATATCTGCCTTTATCATGCATGCATGTCATCAGAATTTATAATGTGTTTCATGTCTCCAGCAGGCAAAGGGGTTAATATGCCAAGTCACGAAGGAGACTCCATAACGTTCATTTTCATTTTGGAGTCTGCAGTCAAGAATAACAGTAATTCTGGTTCCACACATTGAAATATTTTCAGACAGCTATTTCTCCGCAGAACGAATTCCAAATATAGGCCTGCCCCAAATTCCCATTGATTAAAATGGGCACTGTTAGAGATTTTTGAACTGGCATGTACGATGGGCTTAGAACAAAAAGCCAAATGTACTGTAATATTCCAGTTTGGAAGGCTTTCCGCTGCGATGTCGCCAATATGTCTACATTACCCGGATTAAAAACATATACAGGTTGTTGGAACGAACGCTCAGTCGCAAGCAGAGTGTTACCAAAAAAAAATCTGGGAGTCATTTTACAATAACTGCCTTTTTCTTTTCTTTTTCTTTTTATTTACATATATATATGGTGTATGTGAACTTTACATAGATATCTACCCCAGATACATTGTATTTATTGCTACACCACACAGTTCCATGTACTGGGTTGCTTAACCATATGGATACTTTTTAACTTTTTATCTTTGATACAGCAAAGTATATTATTTAGAACAGGGTTTATCTACCCCAACTACATTGGGGACTGAGACACCTGCTCTATACAAAATCGGTTGCATTTCCTCCAGGAATCCACTCTCCTTTTTGTTTTTTGTTCCATGCAGTTTTAGTGTTGTCTTCCAATTTCCTCATTCATTCGTTTATTTCTTTCTCTCTTCTTCTTTATTTATTTCATATTCATGTTATCTCTACTGATTTTTATCTATATTATTTTATCTATTTATTTTTATTTACCTATTATTATTATTTCTTTTTTGTTTTTTGCATTTATCCTTTCCTATTGCACTTAAAGGTGTATTACGTAAAATTAGTACTTAAAGGTACAAGACACCCTATATACCAACCTGTCTCCATCTGGTATATACTACAAATTATTATACTCTCTATTTATACACTATAGCCAGTAGTCACCAGCCAGCTCCTGGACCCACACACCCAATTTAATTATCTATATTGAATTGTAGAGTGTTTTTACCCTTCTCCCACATAGGTTTTTAATGAATCCCTATTGATTCCAGTTTTTTGAGCAGCTGAGTGCCAGTCTATCTCCCTCTCCTCTGTGTGTTACATTAGGTACACCAGAATATCTTACATTTACATAGATATCTGTCTGTGTGTGGTAATATAATTAATTTATGTTAGCGAAAATCTTTGATTCTGAAGCAAATGACCTCCATTTCTTGTCCACGGAAAATTCTTCAATGTCTTAGCTGCGAACTCCCAAGTCCTGAGGGGTGGGTAACATTTAAATATTTCATGTACGATGCTCTCCAGCAGAAGCAGACTTTTGGCTGACTGTCACATGACATCTTCATTCTGCCCCTAGAACTTAGCGGAGCAGGCAAAAGGCACGAAAAGGAGCACGAACAGCCAGAAAAAAAATAAAGGATAAAATGAAATCTTCTGTAATGATCCTTTGCAGACGACGGAAAGAAGTAGAGCAAATTATTTTTCATTTAATCGCAGTTCAGAAGATTTTTTTTAAATTATATTTGTATATTCAAGATGAAGTTATGTAATCGTAGAAAATCTTTCTAAAACCAAAGTTTGAGACCATTTCAAGTCATGTGGTTATCAGAGAGAAACCTCTTTCAGCTGCAAACAATCGTATAAATTGTTAGAAAATAAAAAAATGTGCCAGATCAGGACAAAATAAGAAAAATGCATGTCATTGGATACATGTCCTCGTCAACTCCAAAACATGACAATTGCTGGGTAACGCTAAAATTAATTTTTTTTTTTTCTTATTTTATATCTTGTGCTAAATATATTTTATATTTGCTAATTCACATTACAGTGACAAGGTTACTAAAATAGTTTTGTCTAAAAAATAGTTTGAAACAATATTTCCAGCAAATTAAAATAGTTGAGGTCTAACCATTCTTTAGTACATTTAGATTAACATCCTTATTTCTGACAGTTTATCAAGTATACAGTGGATCATTCACACTCAAGAATCCAAAAATCTGTCAATTTACAGTATGACACTAAGAATCTGCTCATTCTCCATGAAGCCACAAGCAACTTCATATTAAGCCTAAAATGTTTGGAATCTGTCTACTCACCCAAGCACCTGAAAATCTGACTTGCCATGTCGATTGGGTAGTTTTACACTTGGTAATGCAGAAGTGTAGCTTTTGCATAACTGCAGACCCAATATACCAGTTGTCCTTAAATACACAGGACACAATTATGTAGTGGAAAAGGCAATGGTCTTTGCATTATTTAGTTAATTAAACACAGCATCCCAAAATCAGTCAGTATAAAATTAAAGCAACCTGTCAACCTGAGAAATAACCCAACAAACAGTCACAACGTGGTCATGATCCCACAGCAGCCATTAGCCTCATCAGTTACCCAAATTGACCCTAACAGACTGATGCATCCCACTCAGTAACAATCCATTAAACAAAAACTAGCTCCCCTGATATATGGTATCTCAAGTGGAAAGTCCCAAGCCCCATTTTGGCAGCATTCATGTTCCCCCTTTCATATCTTGTCCATTGGCAATGCCTCCCCCCTCCCCCCCAAGATTCTCCCCTGCCGGCTAATGCACAGTGCCAGCCCTGCAATGTGCCTGCGGACCGGGGAGGGAGATCTCCCTCCCCGGTCCGCAGGCACATGCTGGCAGCCGACAGGGAGGGAGGGAGGGAGAGAGGACCCAGGAGCTAAACCTGCAGCTCCTCCAGGTCCTACTCTCGCGAGTACGGAGCATTGCCGCAGTTACCACGGCAACGCCCCGGATCCCTGGAGCTACGGGCTAGAGTTCACTCTAACCACTGGGACCACCAGGGAATCCCCACAGACCACCAGGGATGGAGAAATCCCCCCCCCCCCACCTCCTCAATAAAGGTAAGAAGGGAGGGGGGGCATAATGAATATTTATTTTTATTTATTTTTTAAATTATGAAAAAGCCCCCCTTCCCTACTCACCACACATTCACACACTGCCCCCCCCCACACACACACATTGCCCCCCTATATATTTCCCCACACACACACATTGCCCCCCCATATACTGCCCCCACACACACACATTGCCCCCATACACACACTGCCTCCACACACACACATACACTGCTTCACACACACATACACTGCCCCCCATACACACACTGCCCCACACACATACATTGCCCACACACACACAGCCCCCCTTACACACACTGCCCCCACACACACATACACTGCCCCCCCAAACACACACTGCCCACACACACATACACTTCCCCCGCATAAAAACACACAGCCCCCCATACACACACTGCCCGCATACACACACTGCCCCCACATACACACACACATTGCCCCACACACACTGACCCCACACACACACTGCTCCCATACACACATTGCCCCACACACATACAGTGCCCCCTCATACACACGCAGCCCTCCATACACACACTGCCCCCACACACACACCATACACATTCACACACTGCCCCCATACACACATTGCCTCACACACACACAAATACACACATTGCCCCACACACCCTACACATTCACACACTACACCCCTCCGACACACACACACACACAAACACTGAACCTTACACACACACTGCACCACTCACACACACCACTGCTCCTATGCCCTACTACAGCCACATATCCCAGCAGACCCCAGGTAAGTTGTCAAACTGTTCTTAAACGGTTTGACTACTTACTCTGGGAGGGGGTCCCAGCACTCCTGGCACCATAACCACTACACAGAGCTGTAGTGGTTATTGTGCATGGATTATTTCTTTAAATAGTCTACAAATACCCCTCCCGAGATCAGGCTCTGGATCCGCCACTGGTCTTGTCCAGAGGTCCAATTTATTGGTGAAGCTGAGCAGGGGGACAGACTGTGAGTGTGAGGGAGAGCCCCATTTTTTGTTAAACCATTCTGGAACCGAGGAATGGTGCCTACAGCCACATGGCATCATAACAAACACAATGAGTTATAATGTTATGGTACTTAAAGGTAGGCTGTCACAATTTGTATGCGTTCTATAGTGTTCATTTTCAGTATTCCAAGTAAAGTAAGGCTTCTGTCTGACAAGGATGATTTTTAAATCAGTATTGTGAAAATGTGTAAGTCTCTAAGTGTTCTCTGGTTCTATGTTAAAGTATTGGTAACTACAGACATGTATTCAGTTTTAACATGTTTTCAAGCAACTGATCAAATTTAATAAAGGCCCTAATCAGCAGTTTAAAGACACCATAGTCCTTTGGGACTCATGGGAACTGGCCTTCCTCTTTACAGGATTAATTTCTATTGTCTGTCCCAGAAATGCCTGTTTGGACATTAAGGACTGATCAATCAGACAGAGCGTATGAGTTCTACTTGCAGGAATTCCCGAGGAGATATCTTTCTTTTTTTTTTTTTTTTCAATTAATCTATTTTTAAATTAATTTAACAACATTATTGATATTTATAGGGATTCTATAGTGCCAGGGAAACAAACCGTTTGTCTGGCACTATAGGCTCCTGCAGTGCCCCCTCCCTCCCACCCCTTCAGTCACTTACCTGAATTCATTGCCAATGTCCCTCGGTGCTGGGCCAGGCCCGCCCACACTCCTCCCCCGCCGGCTGATTTCCTAATGGCCGCACTCGCATTAGGATTTCTCCATAGGTGTCAGGAATAGAGTTATCCTAATACACAAACCTAAAGTTAACAGTAAAGGTACAAGTACTGGTCCTTAGAGTTAGTGCCTGAGACAGATATATGAAATGTCTGCAAGCAGACAGAGAATATATGAGAGACAAGCAGAGGAAATACAGAAATACATGGAATCGATAGACAGGCCAAGATCAGGAGAACAGAAGGCAAGAATAGTCAAACAAGCCAAGGTCAGAAAACAGGAAATCCAATACATTGTTTAAACACACTCTCAGGTAACAAAAACCATGACAGGGCAAGGAAACAAGGACAACCAGGAAGTATATATACCCAATACTGGGTAGAGATTGGCTACATAGGACCGTAATGTCATAAGCCTGTACACATCATCAAAAAGCTACACATGGGGTGACACTATAAAAGGAGACTAATGGGAGGGATCCACATTATATATGAGGTAAAAAAACATCACCAGGAAGCTAGGGATAAATGTGTGTGCCTCAGAACTCAGAAAATACATCAGTTCTGTGATCGCACGGCGCCACAAGGGACAAGTATCGTGACAATAGGAAAGCATTATTCAATGCTTCCCTATGGGGAAAAATCTGGCTCTGGAGGTCCTCATGCAGAGCGTGAGGACATCCAGTGTCAGATAAAGGACCAAAGGTCTGTTTCAATTCCAAAAGTCCCTCTAGTGGCTGTCTGGTAGACAGCCACTAGAAGAGGAGTTAACCCTCAGAGATAATTACCAATGTAGGATTAATGGACATGGGGCATTACACCCAGACCACTTCAATGAGCTAAAGTGGTCTGGGTGCCTACAGTGTCCATTTAATTTGCAATGACATCTTAAACAAGTTAGCCTGTAAAAATAGCTTAACACTTACTGACCAGATCAGCTATATTATTTTGAAGGGTAATATTTCAAAGATATTTTTTTTATTTATTTACAGTGAATCTGGCTTTTTTTTTTTTTTTTTTTAATTTGTCAATTAACAATCATTTCATAATGCAACAATATTTTGTGTTTCAAATTTCCAGCTGGAGATAATGTTATGGATTAGATATTTTTCTTTTGTCCTATGCAAATCTCGGATTCAAGTTTTTGGGTACAAATGTGGTATAATCTCTCATTTGTCCTGAGATTATATTTATTCATTTTCATGAATGAGACCATAGGATTCTGCTGGAGAAAATTGAAGATCAAGCAAAATAGATCAAGATGGCTGCTTGCAGAAGTATGAGCATTTCGGAAGATGAGAGTTCTGAAGCAACTTCAGAAACAACAATTACCCACTGTACCAGTAGCATTACCTTTATAAAAAAGACCTACAACATAGGACAAATGTTTTAGTTTTTTTCACTAACTACAGAATTATAGAGAACTGGCAAGGGATATAAATAAACATAAAACAAATCTCCAGTCAGCAATTTGTGAGCAATTTTGGCCTGGCATTCCAATGACCTTGTCAAGTCCCCAGAATTCTCAGTATAATAAATAACTCCCGAATGTGTCGTTGGAGGTGTTGATTTAACCTTTTCACTGCCAGGAGTAAATGGCTTTTAAACATAGTTAAAGCCCTCATTGTACATTTTTCCTAAAATTGGCAAATTTCTTGTCAATTCTTTGAAATTCGAGCTTCAGTGAATAAACCCAAAAATGTTTACAACCAAGAGTCATACAGTGTTAGTAACCCAAGTGAGACTTCGAAGTGGATTTCAAATTTAAAGCCAAAGTACCTAAAGTGAAAGTAGAGCTGAATTAGAGAATTTATCAAGTTTGTCTATTTTTACCTTACATTTGAAATTCACTTTGAATTATCACTTTGGTGAATAACCCTAAATTTCCCAAATGGATATACATGTCTCCGACCACACTGTCCGGACTGATTTCACCAGTCCTTAAAACCAAACTTTCAGGCCAATACTTAAACCAGATTTAGTTATGCAGAAATTAATTGGGTAAGCCCATACTAATTAGAGGCAGGATTACGACCACTGAGCATCTGTTTGGACAGCCTTACGCTAATCCAGCATTCATGGACAAATCTGCACTGAGAATATATCTACAGGGTTTAATCAGGCAAACAGCCCTAGGGCAGACTGAAAGGACATTCAGGGTGCTGTTCACAGGATAACAAAACAATGCAGGCATCATATTGCAGTTAACTAGTTAAAAGGTCAGCAGGGACAGGGATGTAACAGAGCACAACATCTTCATTTATATTTTGACATTAGATGATTAAAAGTGTTTTTTTGTTGTTGTCTTTTTTTATTTCTGTATGTTTTTGGATGTTTTATATGTATAGGCTCATCTATAATCCAATAGGCAAAGTAAGTTATATTGATTTACTGATTTCCTTTAAATTTAATATGCTCTTGGTATTTTATAGCTGTCCATGTAGATCTTTAAATGATGGACTAAATGTTTATTATGTAGCTTCGCTTATAAATTTGTGACCTGATGGCTGGTTTCATCAATCTGACTTAGAACACTGAGCACCATTGGTGGTTAATGAAAAAACATAAAATACCCCAGGCATTTGGAAGAACAGCAGTCAATTAGGATTACGTAATTAGAGTAGTTTCATTACGATTAGGAAGTTGGGGTTAAGGGGATTAAAGTTAAGAGAATTAGGGTTAAGAGAATTAGGGTTAGGAGAATGGGGGTTAGAGAAATTTAGGAATAGGAGAATTACAGTAAAGAAATTAGGTTTAGGAGAATTAGGGTAACACACTTTAGAAGAATTAGAGTTAGGAGGGTTTTAGTTTAGGAGACTTACAGTTATGGGGTATTAAATATACTGGGTTTATGAACTCCAGGTCAGCACTTCTTCACCACCTCCTCCTTCTCCTCATCCCTACCATAACTGTAGTATAGTTAGCAGCATCATGGTGTAGTAAATACCAGTCAGAGCAGTAGGCGAGATTCTCAGACCTTTGGTACAGTGACAGTCTTGAAAAACTTGAATGTACATATAAAAGGAAACAAGAGAAACAAAAAATATAGTGCAGATGTTCCAAAATGGATAATTGGTAGTAAGTAATGACTGAAACCACTCACATGGACAGGAGCCTATATGGTATTGGCTCCGTAAAAGGATCCTTTATGCTTTTAGGGCAGCAACACACCCCTTTATCCCAGGTAGTGTCCCTCCAGGAGTATACAACGAGAAGAAAAGCAGAAAAACAACTGTGTAGAATTGCACATACTATAATGGTATTTTGAAATATAAATAGTTGTGCTCACCTTCTGCAGAGCCCTGAAATCCCGGCTCTGAGGTTGATAAACAATGTGCTACTTTAGAGGGGGAGTAGCACTCTCCCCAATGGAGTTCCTGATGGCTATAAAGGACTTTGGACTAAAGTATAAAATAGTAAATAACATTTATTGTTAATACATTAAAAACAAAATAAATGGGTACTTAGAAAGTAAAAAGATCCAATAAAAGTCCAATAAAAAGTCCAGAATAATCAGCTAAACGCGTTTCACTCTATGAGCTTCCTCAGTAGCTGCATGATAGCCTCAGGAATCCTTCTTTTTAAATGTTTGAAAGTCCTTGTGGATCCTCCTCTTGAAGTCACATGGTGTGGAATTAATCACAAATTGGAAAACAGGTTACGCTCTACATTATATGTTACAAGAGAAAACATCTGTGGTAGAGAATTTCCATTTGTTGACAAAATTGTCAATCATCAGTGATGTTTAGTTACGTAATGTTCATTGGTAGTGACATAATTTTAAATATCCAATGGTGTGAATGGTTGGCGGAAGTGACATCACTAAGTGATATTGCCAACCATCTCCATCCTCCATTTTAAATGGTAACATGATTTTATATATCCAATGGTGTGAATGGTTGGCGGAAGTGACATCACTAAGTGATATTGCCAACCATCTCCATCCTCCATTTTAAATGGTAACATGATTTTGTATATCCAATGGTGTGAATGGTTGGCGGAAGTGACATCACTAAGTGATATTGCCAACCATCTCCATCCTCCATTTTAAATGGTAAAAAAAAAAAAAAAAAAAAAAATACAATGGTGTGAATGGTTGGCGGAAGTGACATCACTAAGTGATATTGCCAACCATCTCCATCCTCCATTGTATTTTTTTTTTTTTTTTTTACCATTTAAAATGGAGGATGGAGATGGTTGGCAATATCACTTAGTGATGTCACTTCCGCCAACCATTCACACCATTGGATATACAAAATCATGTTACCATTTAAAATGGAGGATGGAGATGGTTGGCAATATCACTTAGTGTCACAACTAGTAATGTGGTCCAGCACGCAGAACTTATGTAAACATATACATAAGTAAGAAAAGGAAAATAATAGGATAGAGCGTAAACCGGACCTTAGAATGGCCGGACTAATACGCTAGAGACAGAGAATGGTCAAAGGGAAAGCCGAGGTCAAGGAAGCCAGAAAATACTCAATACCGATAAAACAAGCCAAGTCAGGGAAACCAGAGATCAGAATAACCAGGGAAAGGCCAAGGATCAGGATACCAGGAAATCAGAAACACAGAATCAGCACTTTCAGGAAACCAGGAAACTGAAACCACGACATGGCAAAGTAATGGGGAAAGCTAGGGGTTTAAATACCCCTCTCTAGGCTATGATTGGTCAGAGGGCGACCTCTGACCCCAAAACGTGCGTGTGCGTTGACGTCGTGACGTCACGCACACGTTGGTATAATTCTCGGGGGCGGGGCTAGCAATAGACGCGACCACGCGGTCGGCGCCATCTTGGATCTGGGCGCGATGCCCGGAAGAACTACGTGCGCGGTTCCCGGCTCGCCGACGAGCAGGTAAGCTCGTGTAGTCGGAGCGGTCGTGCCGGTCGGGCACGACCGTGAGGCTCGGCGGGCTGGTGACCGCAACAGTACCCCCCACTCGAAGACCGCGCACCGGGCGGGAAGGACCCGGCTTAAGAGGAAAGCGGTTGTGAAATGACCGGATAAGACGGGGCGCATGGACCCGGTCAGCAGGAACCCAACAACGTTCCTCGGGACCATAACCCTTCCAGTCAACGAGATAGGACAAGACACCTCTGGATAATTTGGAGTCCATGATAGAATGGACTTCGTATTCTTCTTGATCACCCACTACCAAGGGCGGAGGAGGAGTGGATACCCTGGTGTAGCGATTGCAAGTAAGGGGCTTGAGCAGAGACACATGGAAAGTATTCGCTATTCTCATATGAGCCGGTAGTGCCAAGGAATAGGTCACTGGATTAATACGTTGGGTAACTCGAAAGGGACCAATGTACCGAGGGGCAAATTTCATGGATGGGACCTTAAGCTTGATATGTCTTGTGGAGAGCCACACCCTGTCACCTGGAAGATAGACAGGATTAGCGCCCCGTTTCTTGTCAGCTTGGACCTTTGCTCGGAATGAGGCTTTTTGCAGAGCTGAATGGACGGAATCCCAGGTATCATGAATCGATTCTAAACGGGTGTTCAAAGCGGGGATATCTGTGTCTGAGAATGCAGAAGGTAAAACAGTGGGGTGATAACCCTGATTAACAAAGAATGGACTGTGATTAGAAGATTCATGAGTGGCATTGTTTCTGGCGAACTCAGCCATGGGTAAGAGCTCATACCAGTTAGATTGATTGGCATTTATAAAGCAACGTAAATAAGCTTCTAAAGACTGATTCGCCCTCTCTGCTGCTCCATTTGTTTGAGGGTGATATGCTGACGAAAAGGAGAGTTCGACGCCCAATTGTTTGCAAAAGGAACGCCAAAACCTAGAAACAAACTGGGTACCTCTGTCAGATACTATGTTTTTGGGTACACCGTGCAACCGAAAGATCTCTCTCAAGAATATTTGAACTAGATCTTGGGCAGATGGTAATTTTTTAAGTGGGATGAAATGTGCCATCTTCGTGAATCTATCAATAACCATAAGAACTGTATTAAACCCGTTAGAACTGGGTAGATCCACAATGAAATCCATGGCCAAGTGGGTCCATGGAGCACTAGGTATGGGCAGTGGTTGTAACAGTCCAGGAGGTGACCTAGGAGGAACTTTAGAAACGGCACATATTTGACATGCCCCAACATAATCTTTGATATCGTTTCTAAGAGCAGGCCACCAAAATCTCCTGGAGACGGCTGAGAGAGTTTTATGGACTCCAGGATGGCCCGCTGTGAGGTTGTCATGGAACAAATCTAGTACCTTCTTTCGAAACTGAGGTGACACATACAGTTTGTCCGGAGGTTTTCCCACAGGTGCCTGAGTTTGATCTGCTATTATGGCACAGAAGAGTGGAGAAGACACTTCGGAAACAGTAGTGGCAATGAGGCATTCAGGAGGTACAATAGGATATATCACCTGTTCTGGTACTTCATCTGTCTCAAACTGCCGAGAAAGTGCATCTGCCTTGGTGTTTTTAGTACCAGGCCTGTACGTAATTACGAAATTGAATCGGGAGAGGAACAATGACCACCTAGCCTGACGAGAGGACAGTCTCTTAGCGTCCCCAATATAAGCCAAATTCTTATGATCAGTAAAGATCAAAAGTGGCTCTTTGGAACCTTCCAAGAGATGCCTCCATTCCTTAAGGGCAAGTACAATGGCCAAAAGTTCCCTATTCCCTATGTCGTAATTCCTCTCTGCAGGTGTGAGTTTGCGAGAGTAAAATCCACAGGGATGTAAAGGCGTATCAGGACTTTCTCTTTGAGACAGAATGGCTCCAACTCCTGTCTCTGATGCATCCACCTCAAGGATAAATGGTTTGGATGGATCAGGATGGGTCAGGACAGGTGCTGAGGAAAATAAAAATTTTAATTGTTCAAATGCCTCTCTTGCTTCTTTGGGCCAAGATATACAATTTGCTCCTTTTTTTGTTAAATTGGTTATAGGGGAAATCACGGAGGAAAATCCCCTTATGAATTTGCGGTAGTAATTTGCAAAACCTATAAAGCGTTGAGTAGCTTTAAGGCCCTTGGGTAATGGCCACTGTAAGACTGCCTCCAGTTTGCGAGGATCCATCTGGAAACCAGACGGAGATATAACGTATCCAAGGAATTGTATCTCCGTTTGGTCAAACTGGCATTTTTCCAGTTTACAGTAAAGGCCGTTTTGTAACAGGGTTTTCAGTACAATTCTCACATGATCGTGATGTGTCTCTAGATCTGGGGAATAGATGAGAATGTCGTCCAAATACACTAGAACGAACATGTGAAGGTACTCTCTTAGGACATCGTTAATAAAATCCTGGAATACCGCTGGAGCGTTACATAATCCAAACGGCATAACCAGGTATTCGTAATGTCCCATTCTGGTGTTAAATGCGGTCTTCCATTCGTGACCGTCCTTAATCCTGACTAGATTGTATGCACTTCGGAGATCGAGCTTGGTAAAGACTCGAGCTCCCTTCAATCTGTCAAATAGCTCTGATATAAGGGGAATAGGGTAGGCGTTTTTAATGGTAATCCTATTCAAACCCCTATAATCAATACAAGGGCGTAGGTCTCCTTCTTTTTTAGAGACAAAGAAGAATCCAGCCCCGGCTGGTGAGGAGGACCTACGGATATGACCCTTTCTGAGAGCATCCTTAATATATTCCTCCAAACAAAGGCTGGGTAAGAGGCCTTCCATCAATGGCCTCGACTGCTATAGGTTTCTCTTTATGTCTTAAGGGCATGAGATGTTTTGCAGAGAATTCTTTGTCTAGGAAATTCTCCGCTGCCCCAGAGTCAATCATAGCCTCACACTGAACAGTAGTGTTCTTGAAAGATAAGGTTACTTTGACAAGGAAACGGTTCTTAGTCAATTTAGGGGACATATACATCACACCTAAGGTCGGTCCCCGTACGTGCCTTAGGTGTGCAAGTTTTCCGGCCGAACCGGGCATGACGATCTTAGATGTCCCTTCTTGCCACAATACATACATAACCCCTCGTTACGTCTGTGTTGTCTCTCTGCCTCAGTGAGTTTAGCGCTACCCAATTGCATGGGTTCAGGTTCCGGAAGAGGCGTTTGGCTACTCACCACTGGGTTAGAGAAACGAGGGGCTATGGACAAATTAGAACGTCTGTTACGTTGTTTGTTTTTCTCTCTCTCTCTGAGCCGGTTATCAATGTCTATCATGTATGCAATAAACTCGTTAAGATTAACCGGAAGGTCTCTAGCTGCAGTCTCATCTTGTATACTCTCAGCTAGACCCTCAGAGAAAGCAGCCACCAGACCACTATTGGTCCAATCAACCTCAGATGCTAATGTCCTGAACTCTATTGCATAATCGGCTACAGAACGACTGCCTTGCTTGATTCTCATAAGGGCTTTGGCAGCGTTCTTCTCCCTGCCTTTAGGTTCAAACGTAGCCTTAAAGGCCGTAAGAAAAGTATTGTAATCACGGGCTACTGCGTCACCACTTTCCCATAAGGGGTTAGCCCAGGTTAAGGCCTTTCCTGTTAATTGGTTCATCAGATAGCCAATTTTCGATCTATCTGTTGGGAATGAACCTGGGGAGGCCTCAAAGTGGTATTCAATTTGGTTTAAAAAACCTCTGAATTCCTTGGAATCACCTCCATAGCGAGGGGGCGGTGACAAGGTTATGGACGGTGGTTTATGTGGTACGGGAACCACTACAGGTGGCGGAACCACAGGTGGTACCGGAGGAACCTCTAAATAGGCAGTCCTCTGGAGCAAGGTCTGAAATGCCTGGGCAAATTGGTCTAACCTGTGGTCCATATCCTCCACCCTACTCTCACATGCGATCATATGCTTGCATAGTTCTGCAGGATCCATGGCCATGTCGTAATGTCACAACTAGTAATGTGGTCCAGCACGCAGAACTTATGTAAACATATACATAAGTAAGAAAAGGAAAATAATAGGATAGAGCGTAAACCGGACCTTAGAATGGCCGGACTAATACGCTAGAGACAGAGAATGGTCAAAGGGAAAGCCGAGGTCAAGGAAGCCAGAAAATGCTCAATACCGATAAAACAAGCCAAGTCAGGGAAACCAGAGATCAGAATAACCAGGGAAACGCCAAGGATCAGGATACCAGGAAATCAGAAACACAGAATCAGCACTTTCAGGAAACCAGGAAACTGAAACCACGACATGGCAAAGTAATGGGGAAAGCTAGGGGTTTAAATACCCCTCTCTAGGCTATGATTGGTCAGAGGGCGACCTCTGACCCCAAAACGTGCGTGTGCGTTGACGTCGTGACGTCACGCACACGTTGGTATAATTCTCGGGGGCGGGGCTAGCAATAGACGCGACCACGCGGTCGGCGCCATCTTGGATCTGGGCGCGATGCCCGGAAGAACTACGTGCGCGGTTCCCGGCTCGCCGACGAGCAGGTAAGCTCGTGTAGTCGGAGCGGTCGTGCCGGTCGGGCACGACCGTGAGGCTCGGCGGGCTGGTGACCGCAACACTTAGTGATGTCACTTCCGCCAACCATTCACACCATTGGATATATAAAATCATGTTACCATTTAAAATGGAGGATGGAGATGGTTGGCAATATCACTTAGTGATGTCACTTCCGCCAACCATTCACACCATTGGATATTTAAAATTATGTCACTACCAATGAACATTACGTAACTAAACATCACTGATGATTGACAATTTTGTCAACAAATGGAAATTCTCTACCACAGATGTTTTCTCTTGTAACATATAATGTAGAGCGTAACCTGTTTTCCAATTTGTGATTAATTCCACACCATGTGACTTCAAGAGGAGGATCCACAAGGACTTTCAAACATTTAAAAAGAAGGATTCCTGAGGCTATCATGCAGCTACTGAGGAAGCTCATAGAGTGAAACGCGTTTAGCTGATTATTCTGGACTTTTTATTGGACTTTTATTGGATCTTTTTACTTTCTAAGTACCCATTTATTTTGTTTTTAATGTATTAACAATAAATGTTATTTACTATTTTATACTTTAGTCCAAAGTCCTTTATAGCCATCAGGAACTCCATTGGGGAGAGTGCTATTCCCCCTCTAAAGTAGCACATTGTTTATCAACCTCAGAGCCGGGATTTCAGGGCTCTGCAGAAGGTGAGCACAACTATTTATATTTCAAAATACCATTATAGTATGTGCAATTCTACACAGTTGTTTTTCTGCTTTTCTTCTCGTTGTATACTCCTGGAGGGACACTACCTGGGATAAAGGGGTGTGTTGCTGCCCTAAAAGCATAAAGGATCCTTTTACGGAGCCAATACCATATAGGCTCCTGTCCATGTGAGTGGTTTCAGTCATTACTTACTACCAATTATCCATTTTGGAACATCTGCACTATATTTTTGTTTCTCTTGTTTCCTTTTATATGTACATTCAAGTTTTTCAAGACTGTCACTGTACCAAAGGGGTGAGTAAACCCCTCTACTGTTTAGAGCGCTCCACTTGTTTGGTATAATTTGTATACCTTATTTCTGTATATTTGTTTTTTATTGTGGGTAAGTGGTATTCCACTTTTAGTGTTGAGCAGCTTTTACATTTTGGGCACTGTAAAGAAACACTTTCTATCTCTTTATTGAGGTAGTTTTCTCTATTTTGATTGAGATTCTCAGACCTCCCTACCAGGCGCAACCTACAATCATCATGGCCTACCAGACATTTACCACTTTGCCCAATGGCCAATGAAGGCCTGCAAGCCAGTAACCAATAGAAATGGAGAAGGATTGGCTTCAACAGTTTGTGTACAGTTAGCTTATCCCACTTATTTTAGGTATTTTATTTAATCGTTATTCCTAGCTCGTGGACAGTACATTTTCACTCAAGATTGTTTTCTGTAAAAAAATTTTTTTTTCAGATAGGTAGAGGGATATATAATATTCATAGGGGCATTCAGGTCATTTGGGGACACCAATGGACCATGTAATAGAGGCAACTCCATAAATATATGTTTTAGTACATATGTCCAAACCTCACTGTTCGCTGATGGTATGTGGCTTCTAGTCTACATCCTGTGCATCACTTTAACTGTTAGCCACAAAAATGTAGTCAGCACTCTCACTGGTCTGCCCTTTGTCAAAGTAGGGGTTAACAAACCGATCATCTCGCACCTGATTTCTCAAGCCTCCGTCTTAATTACTGTGTCTGGAACGACCTAAACATCTATATGAACTACCCCTTTCTGGAATCATTTGCATGTAATTAAATGTTGAGTGACAGTCAGTGCAATCAAGTCCCTTTCTGCCTTCTACTCTTACATTATTCTGACTATCCTTTCGCAGGTCTGTAGCCCATCTTCAAAGTGTAGAGAACTTCGACAATAACAATATATTTTTATGACAATAAATTTCCCTCCACTCTCTAGTTAGTGAGTTTTGTTTTGGGGGGGGGGGGGGGAGAGAGAGAGAGAGAGAGAGAGAGAGAGAGAGAGAGAGAGAGAGAGAGAGAGAGAGAGAGAGTTTATTACCAGTTGCAATAAATTTAGCAAGCACTTAAAATATTTTTCCATTGTGTGCCACTCTGAACCACACAACAAGGCTTATACACTTTAAAAATCTAAAAAATAATAACAGTCTAAACATGCAGAACTCTGGATCATTTAATAAAAGTAATTGTGAGAATTTCTACAATATGAATTGATACTTGAATAAGTAACCCTATTTACTAATAAAACCTTTTTTTTTTTCAACAACTATCTAGATTTCACTGATTTTGATAATGTGTCATATTAATTAACATAATTTAAATAAAACAATTAATAACTCTTACTGGTTTCAAAAGCTTAGTTGTGTTTTTTTTCCATTTTGTTTTGCTTTTTGCTCATTTATTTAATAATTTACTTAAATGTGATCACTATTGGTTGCTTATCAGGGTCATTATTTGGTAGATTCTAAATCCATCTATAACAGAAAATGACACTGGTCTAGAGCTTCAGTTCCTCTGCATCGAGCAGATAATACAGAGGAAAAAAATCTATCTAACTATTTCAACTGGCAGCAAAAAAAGAATAATTATAATAATATGTTTTTAGAAATCTCTCTATTAATAGAGCAATTACTGATATTGATGGCAACATGGAATCTCACCATCTATTTTTCTGTTAAAAGATTAATTCAGTTCATTTGTTGTGTGCAATCTTAAAGGTAGAAAACTTAAATTAATAAATTCTCTGCATCCCACATCATTGCTAGGAGAGGATTCATTTGGTTATTATTAAGATGGTCTTTTTTTTTTTATTATTCCTGCAATAGAAAAAAAAAATCTACAAATATTAATTGTGGGAGTTTATACATTATTCCATCCATATTTACTTTTCCATTTAGTAAGCGTATTAATGACTTCTTGGTAGTTCTGCAGTCCTCCACCACAAACTAATAAAAGATGTGTGGATTTTTTGCTGCCGTGAATGACAATGGGCAGAATCGACAATACAGAGTGCAACAATGAGCAGTGAGTGCAATCAATGGTAAACCTGAAGATTATATTAAAAGATATTACCATTTCTCCACTGCAGAAAGGACTGTTTAAAGGGACACATTTATGACGTGAAACAGAATGCAATGTGGAAATAAGAATATAAAGTTAAAGAGTGTTCTTTAATCCGACGCCTGTAAAATGAGCTGCCGTACAGCATAGAAAAAAACGGGGGAAAAAACGTACCGATAGCCATTGCATATTTGGAGTATTTTTACATTATTTGTTTTAAAGAAACACTCTGACTTAAAAACATAAACTTATTTTTAAGTTAGACGTGTTCATTACTTGTTTTAGCTTTAGGGACTCCCCCCTTTTGTTAACATAAGCAACATTAGACTTACCTGTAATCCAGCATTGAGACAACCTTCTCACTGCAACCTGAAAGGCCCACATTGAGTTCATCCTGCTCAATGATCTCTGAAATAATCAGATGCTTCTCACATAGAAGCACCGTACACCTCTGGCGCATGCACACAATCCACATTCCACCAATCCAATGCTTTTTTGTATGTGATGGTACCAAACATGAATTGAACAATTGCAGGTCTTAAGGATGAAGTTCTTCTAGTGGCTTGATGGCTGATAGTAATGTTTTATTGAGAGTGAAAAAGGACATAATCTATGCAACAAAACATTGAAAATGTACAGGCCTTTTGTACGCAGAAGTATATATTTTCTCTATGTGGATCTTACTTGATTTATTTCTCTTTTTTATGTCCCTACATTTGTCTTTTAACATCTCCTTCCCTTGATACTGCGTGTCTCTCTATTGTTACATATCTCAGTAGACCTCCCCTAATTTCTATTAGTCTATGAGACAGACAATGAATGAAAAAAAAAAAAGAAATATCCAGGCACACCTGAGGTTTCTTCTAAAAGGCAGTCTTTATTAGAAACAAGGGAGTGGAGACAACATTTATTAACAGGACACTATAGTCACTTGAACAACTGTAGCTTAATGAAGCAGTTTTGGTGTATAGAACATGCCCCTGCAGCCTCACTGCTCAATCCTCTGCCATTTAGGAGTTAAATCCCTTTGTTTATGAACCCTAGTCACACCTCCCTGCATGTGACTTGCACAGCCTTCCATAAACACTTCCTGTAAAGAGAGTCCTATTTAGGCTTTCTTTATTGGAAGTTCTGTTTAATTAAGATTTTCTTATCCCCTGCTATGTTAATAGCTTGCTAGACCCCGCAAGAGCCTTCTGAATGTGATTAAAGTTCAATTTAGAGATTGAGATACAATTATTTAAGGTAAATTACATCTGTTTGAAAGTGAAACCAGTTTTTTTGTTCATGCAGGCTCTGTCAATCATAGCCAGGGAAGGTGTGGCTAGGGCTGCATAAACAGAAACAAAGTGATTTAACTCCTAAATGACAGTGAATTGAGCAGTGAAATTGCAGGGGAATGATCTACACACTACACCTGCTTTATTTAGCTAAATTAATTTTGTTGACTATAGTGTTCATTTAAGTCTGTTTATCAAGTCTTAGTGAGTGCCATTCATAATTAGAATTTAGGTAGAGCCAGGCATTGATGGAACCCAAGGGTGGCTTACCAAGCCCGTTTTGTTGAACATGTGTAGACAGAGGAAAGCACAGCACGGCATTCTACGTCACATTGAATTAGAGTGTAGTGTACGTTTCTTACGTACGTTTGCAGAGAAAAAAGAATAAGAAATCACTGGAGCTGAAAATATGAACAAGACTCGTTTTAGCCTTTTATGGTTTTACTACATATATCACGGAAGTCAAATGGATCTTACAAAAATTATTTGTAATCATTACTGACTCTTTGAGTTCAATATCATTCTGTGGCCACTATATGCAACCACACACTGTGATGTCATGATATAAAAGTCCAAAAATAATTTGTATATAAAGCAATAACATATTAAACACAAATCACATATCCTGCTCAATAAGTAAACAAAATACAGTTTTATCGCAAAATTGGGCAGGTGTAAATGGACAAGATGTAATGGGAGTCCTTCCAAACCAATCTGTCTTTAAAAAACAATCTGTCTACCTGTCTATCAACTATCTACCTATTTGTCTAATACTTTCTCTTTCTCTTTCTATCTACTATCAGTACCTATATAACTGATTTCTGTTGGATTTCTATCTACTGATTTGTATGCCTGATTTTTACCATTTACACAAATTATATTAAAAACATAGCAGCAGTACAATAGGAAGGTGTTTTGGGTTAAGGCAACAGTGGGAGGACACGTGTGTGAAATGAGCCAAATCTAGCCTCTAAAAAGGGATAGAAGTTAATCTGTTATTTAATATCGCTCCTAAAGGAGAGGGCTTTCATGGTATTTTAACTTTTTGGAAACTAGTGGAAAGTCATAATATCAATGCAATGTGACTAACTTCACAAAAGTGCCCAAGTTAAAATACATATAAAACATAAATAAATTGTGATGACTTTCTAGCCATTTAGTTAGAACAGTTTATAGCTCAGGAAAAAAAAATGCATTAACTGCCATAAATTACATTATTTTATATCAAAATACTTCTAATAAAGTTTTAGTAAAAAAAAAAAAACAGGTGGTCTCGGTATGCTCTTGCACACATTTCAAAATATTCATGATGTTTGGGGGTTTGCTTGTATTTGGGCTTTTATGGGGGTTTGTTTTATTTATTTATTTTTATCCCAGTACTACAAAAAAATTAGACGCAGTTTAAATAAAATAAAGACAAATAGTTTTTGCCATGAAATGCACTATTGAAAACATTTCCTGTCATTAATTTAGTACAAACAGCGCTAAACAGTGTTGGAAAAAAAAAAAGGAAAAAAAGATAGTAGAAAACGGGTTTGCCGTCACATTTTGATGGCTCGGAGATTGACAAAATAATTTGTACCCGTCGATTCTTCTGGAGGAAAAAAAAAATGACAATGGATTTGCAAGGCACATTTTTAATTTTAATCAGCAATGAAAAAAATGACAACAAAGATCAAAACAAACGTCAGCCGTTAAACGTGTTTTTTCTTTTTTTTCGGAAGAGTATGTCAGGAAGACTCCATTAGAAAGATGTACCTATAAGGACATCAATCACCGTCTTCGAACCTCCGAACATCTCTGAAATTTAATTAGACATTTAGGTTCTTCACCAGCAATTTGCTAAATCTGTCACTTATTAAGGATACAATATGCTAAAAAGTTGGGCATAAAGAGACCAGAGAGGGTCTGTTTATGTAAATTTCCCAATGTCACTGGCATTTTCTTGACCACTTAACTACAACATTAAAAATCCATTTAAACTGTAAATCACCCATTTAAAAAAAAAAAAAATTCTGTTGGAATTACCTTCATTTTTTAGTTGTGGTTAAGCTTCTGTTATAAGCACACAAAAAGAAACAAGAGCAGGAATTATGCCCTTAAAGCTTTAAATCTCAATATGTTTTAGTACATCTACCATCGTTTTATTAATGTGCGTTTTTTTCTGAGAGGTGTTAGCCAAGCATTCTCATATCTGTTGGTCTCCTGTGTTCTTAATGAGTAACAAAGGATTACATTCTACTGTGATGGAACCAGAAGTCAGTTGTAGCTTCTGGGGTTACTACCAGGGCTTTCCTGTCTCATCACTACATACAACTGCACTGGTAATTGTAAACATGAAGTGGGAAGTCTTCAGGTACAGGTAGAAGAGCTAGTCTAGTCACAATACAATTATAGAATTTGCATTTATTGTTGAGATGAAGCATGAATTTAACGAATGCTAGATTCATTATTATTATTTCTTCTGTTTGTTGGCTATGATCAGTTTTGGCAGAAGTGGAGCATCCCAGTACTCTTAATTTTAGCAAGTTCTCAATCAATTTCATTTGCATGTGATCCATATAACTTTGTTAGAAATGGCAATAATGTTGTGATCATGGTTTGATCATAGTGATAGCTCTTTGGGTAGAGGTAAGTCTTTTGTTGCTAGGTGTTCCAAAGACGTGGCTGTCCATTCTCTAATAAGAGATTAGGTTGCTGTGATGGAGAACACTTGACCAAAGAGTTTACTAAAAGGAATGCAAGGTATATATGGACATTTTACACAGGGAGAGTCAAAAAGGAGGCAAAGGTTAAAATGTGTAATATTTTTTAATTTATAAGGACTCACATGTTGAGTTTTATTGGGTTTCATATCTCACTGAAGATATGATTCTCAGATTCTCAGGTTTTATTGGGTTTCATATCTCACTGAAGATATGATTTTCAGATTCTCACTGAAGATCCCTCATTCAATGAGATTCAGGGTTATGTGAAGACACCTTAAAAAGGACAAAAAAACGTCAACAATGACACAAAGAGAGCTGTTAAATCACAGTGAAAATTTGATTTAAAAATGCAACCAACCACACTCAAACTTTGGAGGCTGTGTTTTATTACATGCCTAACAATTAACTGAAATTAGCAAAATATTTTAACTTCATGAACTACCCTGGAGAAGACTTGGGGACAATAACGGTAGAATTCAGCGCACGACTGGTACAGTACGTGTAGAGTTACATTGCAAATCAAACACAGAACAGTCCAATAAACACAAATAACAAGTTTCAAGACTACAAAACAAGCCTAAAAGTTACTCACCATTGCGAGCTTAAAAGGTCCATGGCACCCTGACCTGGGAGGAATTTCTACTCACCGGACAACAGGCACAGTGTAAAGTGGACTTGATTAGCGTTCTGATTACCAGCACATGCTCTGCATTCTGTATCACTTAGACAGTATAGTTAAAAAAGAAACACATATCCACCAAGGTCAATCATTTCATGGAATTCTAGTTTCAATGGTCTAAATAATTTAAATGACCAAAATCGCACATTAAATCCAACAACTCCGTCCCTCTTTAAACCCAAATACCCTTTTCCAACATGAAAGCCAAACAAATCAAACTCGCATTAAACACAAACATTGAAATTACCTTGCGTACTCTGAAATTACCTTGCGTACTCTGAGCACCATGGCCACTTCAGTGATTTGAAGTCATAGTCTGTATGTGCAGCATTTTGCCTTGAAGCACTATACATACATAGATTAACGATTCTGCTGCCGGAGGTGTAATTCATGGTGTAGTAATAGGGGTGTCATCACAGCCAGCTGGCACATGTCAATTCTGTGCAACCTTTGTTGCACAGAAGGACAGTCTTTGGCTAAGAGCGGGCAGATGACGCTCTCAACCAGTAAATATCGACCCTTTGTGGTATCCAGCTTCTGCGGTTCTGCAGAAGCTGGAAGTACATCACTGGACGGTGAGGGAGCATCAGTGCCAGGTGCGGACCCAGGTAAGGGGTCAAATTGTTGCTAAACAGTTTGCCCCATTACTAACGAGCTGGACAAGGGTTCTCCTGGCATCATGACCACTACAGCGGGCTGTACTGGTTATGATGCTTGGAGTAAGACTTTCATCCAAATATGCATCCCAAGGTAAACATAAATGACCTCTCCCATATTAAACCAAGATGAACACCTTCCACATTTGAACCCAAATGCTCAAACCCATATTAAACCCCAAAATCTCCATTTAACATTAAACTCAAAGGGTAGAAACATTGCTGGGGAGTGGCTTTATGGGCTGAAGATTCAGATGTCCAGTTCTTTAGCCCTAGACTTCTGTAGATAGTGATGTAACAGCAAGAAACTAGTATTTTACTCACAAAACAGTTTGATATAAACAAAGATCACTAGTATATTGTGGGACTCTAGGCTACTTTAGAATGACTGCTTTTGGGCTACTAATTGGGAGAGTGGTATCTCTTAAGTTACAGTCAGGAAAGGTGTTCTGGGCAGGGGAGGTGCTAGGCAGGATTTTATTAAATATATAGCAATATTTTGTTTTTATTATAATAAAAATACATTTATTTTGTTTCATCGAAATCTTGGCACACATAGTTGGCAAGGTTTGAACAGAAAGGCAGGGATATGGCTTATGGTTAGAGGTTCATCTTTTTTCTCAAAGTTATATTGTCTCTTAATTCATCTTAATTTCATTCATCATAGTGTTAAATAAAAAAAGGAAAGAAATAAAAAAATATTATAAAAAAGCAATTAAATGTAATCAACCTGAATTGTAACTTTATTATTTTTGCAAACACGGATTAATGTTGTTTCACTGTGATCTTAGGTATTCCATTGTCAATAAAAGGTACAAGGGTGATATTTTAGGAACATTAATTAAATTGTATCCAAACTGATATATGGGTTCTGCCAAAGAAAATAATGACTGAAGGCCAGCAGAATACATTGTGAGACACTTACTGGCCCACCAGGATACCGAGAAATTTCTCAGTAGGTTGTAACACCCGGGGCCGGACAGGCAGCCTGAATGTCATTTAAATAATTTTTTTACCTCAGACTGTGACAGTCCAAAGGAATTAAGGAGGGAGGGAGGTGTGGCAGCATTAAGACTTTGGGTTGCCAGACGGAGCACCGTAAGTCTCCCTTTACAATTCAAAGCAGCTTTTCTGTCTCTCTTCTCCTCCACCCCTCCACCCAGCTCCACCCTACACTCAAGCTCTGGCTCCAGCCTCAAGCAGCTGACCTCACCAGCAGGAAGAGGCCATAAATGCCAGCTTCACCTTTCAGTGTTCCCACAGCCTTCAGTGCCAGGTAGGCTTCAAATACTCAGCAACCCACGACTGAGAGTGATCCTGTGCGTGTATGTGTCTGCTAGTGAGTGAGCTTGTAACAGTGTGTCAGTGAGCTTGTCTGTAGTGAGCATGTATGTGTGTGACAGTGTCCTTGTCTGTAGTAAACTCCTGTATGTATACCATTGAGTTTGTCTGTAATAAACTTGTGTGTTTGTTAGAGAGTAGATTGTTTGTCTGTGAGCCTGTGTATCGTGAGCATGTGTGCTTGTGTCAGTGATATTGTAAGTGCCTGCATGTGAGTATACTTACTGTATCATTTAATTGTTTTTTTAATTAAAAAGGAAGCATACAAGGACATACATTTGTGAGCTACGGGTTGATTTTGGCGTGGGTAATCTTCCCCCAACTTACCTGTTCCACTCTGTTGCCGATTGTAAACTATGGGACGCAAACACAAAAAAACAAAAGCCAACAAAGGCCCTACATCCCGAGATATCAGGGAACTTCTGTGGAGATCGCAAGCGGCTACATGGGACAGAATGGCGATGGGAGACGAGGACTCTTCCTACTCCTCGGAGGATATCCTCTTTGATATGGGAGCAGAGGCCTTGAGTGCACCACTGCTAGGCCCCAAGCCTAAACAACCCACTGTCGACGAGCCAGTCACCGCCAGCCAGCTTAAGACCCTATTTGCTGAACAGAGAGCCAACATTGCGGCTGACATGGCCTTATTCAAGGACGCCCTGGAAGGCGTTTCCTCCCGCATTGTCTTGCTGAAGGCCGCATTGAGTACCCACGACTCACGATTGTCTACGGTGGAACAGAAACTAGAGGAGTTGGAAAAGCAATGACAGGAATAGCGACTGCTGAATGGCTTGACACCATCACGGGCCAGCAAAGATGATACAACCTGAAGATCTGGGGTATCCTGTGGGCCTTCTTGATGTGCCTCATTATGTTCGATAGCTGATTAGTTACTTTCATTTTTCCTGTGTATAATGGGCATATGTGATTAGCGTATAGTAGCATTAATTCCCCAAGCTGCACCATTACACTAACATTCTGTATGGCTACCTTACCACACCTCCCCTCCCACCACGAGCCCGGTCTTCTCAAGCAAATACCATGCCCACCACTATGGTACCAGTAAGAGGACAGCTCACAGGGAGGCGACGCTCTTGCTCTTTAGTAACTACCGTTGCTGACACTACCAACGTTTGTTATTTACTATTGTTTCACTGTTTTCTCACAAAAAAAAGCATCCTGCAGGTTATTCTGACATAGTTACATAGTTACATAGTTAGATAGCTGAAAAGAGACTTGCGTCCATCAAGTTCAGCCTTCCTCACATTTGTTTTTTGCTGTTGATCCAAAAGAAGGCAAACCCCCCCCCCCCAGTTTGAAGCACAATTTTGCAACAAGCTAGGACAAAAAAATCCTTCTTGACCCCAGAATGGCAGTCAGATTTATTATTGGATCAAGCAGTTATTACCCTACATTGAAAGATTATATCCTTGCATATTCTGTCTTTGCAAGTATGCATCTAGTAGCTGTTTGAACATCTGTATGGACTCTGATAAAACCACTTCTTCAGGCAGAGAATTCCATATCCTGATTGTTCTTACAGTAAAAAAACCTTTCCTTTGCCTTAGACGAAATCTTTTTTCTTCCAGTCTAAACGCATGGCCTTGTGTCCTATGTAAAGTCCGGTTTGTGAATAGATTTCCACACAATGGTTTGTATTGGCCCCGAATATATTTGTATAATGTTATCATATCCCCTCTCAGGCGACATTTTTCTAAACTAAATAGGTTTAAATTTGTTAACCTTTCTTCATAGCTGATATGTTCCATTCCTTTTATTAATTTTGTAGCCCGCCTCTGCACTTTTTCTAGTGCCATGATATCCTTCTTTAGAACAGGTGCCCAAAATTGCACAGCATATTCAATATGTGGTCTTACCAGTGATTTATAGAGAGGCAAAATGATATTCTCGTCCCGAGAATGAATGCCCTTTTTCATGCATGACAATACCTTACTGGCCTTGGCCACTGCTGATTGACATTGCACATTGTTGCATAGTTTGTTGTCTATAACAATTCCCAAGTCCTTTTCGTATGTTGTTATCCCTAATTCACTTCCATTAAGGGTATACGTTGCTTGTGTATTCTTTACGCCGAAGTGCATAACTTTGCATTTTTCAACATTAAATTTCATCTGCCATTTGAGTGCCCAGTCCTCCAGTCTATCTAAATCATTCTGCAGCAAAGTAATATCTTGCTCACATTGTATTATTTTACAAAGTTTTGTGTCATCTGCAAACACTGAAACATGACTTTCAATGCTGTCTTCAAGATCATTTATAAAAATGTTAAATAGAAGGGGTCCCAGAACAGACCCCTAAAGGACACCACTTGCCACCTCTGTCCAGCTTGAAAATTTACCATTAACGACAACTCTTTGTATTCTGTTTTTAAGCCAATGTTCTACCCAAGAACAAGCATTTTCATCGAGACCGATTTCCTTGAGTTTGAACACTAATCTTTTGTGTAGAACTGTATCAAATGCCTTGGCAAAATCCAAATAGATCACATCCACTGCAACACCCTGATCTATACTTCTACTTACTTCTTCGTAGAACGCAATCAAGTTAGTTTGACATGACCTGTGCTTCATAAAACCGTGCTGATTTTTGCTGATAACCATATTCTTCTCAAGGAATTCTTGAATATTATCCCTTAATAACCTTTCAAATATTTTACCAGCCACAGAAGTTAAGCTCACAGGTCTATAATTTCCAGGCAAGGATTTTGAACCCTTTTTGAATATAGGAACCACATCTGCCTTCCTCCAATCCTCCGGAACACTTCCTGAAAGAAAAGAATCTTGAAAGATTAAAAACAGAGGTTCACTTATTTCTACACTTAGTTCCTTAAGTACACGTGGATGGATACCGTCAGGCCCTGGAGCTTTGTTTATATTAACTTTCTTTAGTTGCTGCAGCACATTGTCTTGAGTTAACCAATTACAATTATTCTGCAAGTTTTTAGTAGCAATCATTTGCACATCTATTGCCATGGGTTCTTCTTTAATATATACGGAGGAGAAATAGATATTTAGAATTCCTGCCTTTTCTTGGTCTTCATTAACTAACACCCCCGTTTCAGTTTTAAGTGTACCTATACTTTCATTTTTGGGTTTTTTAGAATTTATGTACTTAAAAAATGCTTTGGGGTTGGTTTTGCTCTCTTTAGCTATCATTTTTTCATTTTGAAGTTTAGCAAGTTTAACTGCCTTTTTGCACGCATTATTTGCTTTCTTATATCTTTTATAAGATGCATCTGATTTGTCTGATTTAAATGCTTTAAATGCCCTTTTCTTATTTTTAATCTCTTGTTTTACTTGTCTACTAAGCCACATTGGTTTTAATTCGTTTCTTTTATATTTATTTCCCAATGGTACATACTGAGAAATGTACCTTTCTAATATTTGTTGGAAGATGATCCATTTATCCTCAGTGTTCTTTTCACTAAAGAGTTTATGCCAGTCAATATATTGTAAAGCTTCCCTTAACTTATTGAAATTGGCCTTTTTAAAATTATATGTTTTAGTATACCCCATGTGCTTTTGTTTTTTTGAGTTTATTTCAAAGGACACTATATTGTGATCACTATTTCCCAAGTGCTCACCTACTTGAATGTTGGTCAAAAGAACATATGTGATAGTCAGTGTTTTACATGTCATTGTACTGAATGCCACCTTGCTTTCCTGTGGAATGCCAAGAAAAGAAGCATACGAATAATAGTGTAACGGCACCCCCAGGCATAAAAGGGGTTAAAACGCCGTTTAGGAGATCTTCCCTTTCCAGAGATCAGGCACAGCTACTGCAGAACACCAAACTCCCGAATTTGATACAAGTGAATGCACCAAACTCCTGAACTGCATACAAGGGAATAAGGTAGCACTCCAAACTCCCGAACCGGAACCTCACGAATAGCTGCTAGCAGACGAACAGGAAAAGCCCCCACACGGCTTACACTCCTGGCAATCAGTCTCTAACAGCATACAGTAAATCCCCCCCAAGAACGAGACAGAGCTCCGTGTTGAGGGTCAAGCAGTGGTCTGAGGTGCTGGCACACCTAGCCTGGTTTTTATTACAGTCTTGCAAATACAGGACCGCCCACAGGGAGGTATAAAATATCCAATAACATATCAGTTACAACCCACAGATTCCCTCCCCTTATCCTGAGAGGTAACCCAATTATACATACTTTTTACCACAATGCATCCTGGCTTCCTCTCCTCTGCCCTGGAGATAATTGAGAAGTAATTCAATTATCTCCCAGGACAGAGACAAGACTCCATTATGCACATGGTGAGCACAAAGCATTAAAATACTGTAAAATACACAAAGTCACATTTTATACATAAAACACAGACATGTCACATATCCACAGATAGCTGGGATCTGAGCGCACAAAACTACCGAATAGCGCTCAGATCCTATTCACACAGTTCAATTGCCATGCAGCCGAAGTCTTTAACTACACAAATGGACTCCATGGCATAGCTATCTGGGTTAACACATTCACATAACATAAAATACCGGATGAACCTGTGTTCGGTTCAATCGGTACGAATAAGAACCAGGAGGCAGACGGCTCAGCGGTGTTCGTGCAAATAAGTGTCAGTTTTTAGATCCATGATGTAAGCGCTGAACACCGCTGGCCGCTCGGGACTTTTAAAATGGCCGCCGCCACGTGTTCGGTAAACGAACAAAGTCCACCCTGTATTCGTCAATTAAGCTGCGGTTAATCGCAGCTTCAGGGAGGTAAATTGGCGGCACACTCCAGCTCCCAGGTGGTCGCTCCTTCGACAGTTTGTTCGGTAGATAAAATCTACCGAACACCCCGGCAGAAAGGCACGAATAAGCCTTTCTGCAGGGAAAATAAGTCTTTTAACCCCTTAAGGACACATGCCATGTGTGACATGTCATGATTCCCTTTTATTCCAGAAGTTTGGTCCTTAAGGGGTTAAAAGTCTGGTCCATAGTCCAAAGGCAGCAGGCGGGCAACCAGGCTTCTCCAATGCAATGTGGTGAGATTGCTCTCGTCACAAATAGATTTCATATATATATATACATACACAATCTTCAGTGATAATGTTACATACAGTATTACTTTATAACATTTATATGGCTATATCTTGCTACCTCAGATGATTGAATAATGTATTAATAGGTAGATAGATAGATAGACAGACACACACACACACTACATGGCACAATGACTTATAAGGTTAGCATACATATTTTCCAGGGCTGCTTTGTATTCCCAGTCCGGCCCTGCTTATGAGCTTTGTAAAAGGACAAATGATAACAGTACACCCTGAGCAAGGTCGCATTGTAAACAAAATAAGCATTTTACAATACTGTTTTTTTTTTGTTTTTTTTTAATTCCGGTAGATCATTTAAAGCCCTGACCATTTTATTTCTACCATCTTGTTGAGAAAAAAAAAACATGCTGAAGATCAAATCTAAAGCTGACACCTTTTAGTGCTGAATGAAAAGCACTGATGGGTGATATACTGCAATGACAGGCCTAGCTAGGCTAATGTAGTATAGTGACCCTTATCATGATGTGTTTCAAAATGTTCTATGCAAGTTAGCAGACTGAGAGCACTTAAACATTGTCAATTAATGCACAGAATGAAAAACATTAAAACACAACCAAGGTTTTTAACTCTTTAAAGGGTTACTCTAAGTAGCATGACTACTTGAGTGGTTTGAAGTGGTCATGATGCCTTGAGACTGTATGTGCAGCGTTTTGCTAGGAAATGCTGCACAAACTGAGTTTAACCCTTCTGCAGCCAGAGCTGTAACTCCACCCAGGGCCACATCTTTGGGATGATATTAGCTACCCCAGAAAAGGGTTAATGTAAATCCTGTGAATATTTGGCGACTCACGCCAGCACGCACAGTATGTTAGCACTAGAGAGCCAATGATTGGCACTCCATCCCTCCATGTCACCTATGTCCTCATCTTAACACACCCTCCTTGGTCTGCCTCTATTTCCAGCCGGAATGACATCAGTCACGGATGATTGGGCGACAGGGAGAACTTGGGACAGGCGCTGGTGAGTTCGGTTTTTGTTTGTTTGTTGCTTGTTAGTTTTTTGTTTTGTTTTTTTATTTGAGTTGGATAGACAAGCACAACAAGCGTTACTCTAACTAAAACCAGTGTTTTATGAAAACACTGCTTTATGAAAACAGTGTTTTATAGTTGGGCTAGCTCTTTAAATAGGACTAAAAATAACATTTAACTTGAATACAACATAGACTTCTAATGCTATAGCTACTATTTATTGATTTAGAGTTATAGTTTCCTAGTGAAATTTGAAATGAAGCAGATTTACTTATCTTCAATCACAAACCATGCCAGTCTCACCATTACTGGTGATCTCCAAATAAGGAACAAATAGGACCCTACAGCACATGCTCAGCAATCACCTCTCACAGGAATGAACTATCACCCTGCATCCCTACGGGAACTAATATTAGAAAGACCGCGCTACTCTTAAAGGACACATTGTTACTGTATAAGCACAGTTAAACTGTCCAGTTATAAACAAATGATCCTGTGTCTAAAGTTTTAAGAGTAAAATGCACAATACCAGTATTTCGTTTTTGTCAATAAGTCCTTCAAATCAATCCTTTAAAGAGGTATGCTAAAACAAAACAAAAAATAATAGGGGGGTGGAGGGGCGAGATAGAAAACCGCTGATAGCATAGTATAGTTTAAAACTTTGAAAAATATATAAAAAAAAAAAAAAATTTAAATAGACTCTCACATTTAAATCAGAGGTTACCAGTATATCAAGAGGGGCAGCATGTAGGGCCTCCAAAGCTCTGATTCTATATGTATTGGACTTAAATTCAGTTGATCCATGGAGATTATGGTATTCAACAGGTGCCACTCCATTGTCTGGTCCAACTGTTCTTTACAAGATCCAGGAGAGGCACCTCATTCTGTTGGATGCTGCTCAGTTTTTCTATAAGTTGAAGTCTCTAGCCAGACGCATTTCACCCTTTCAAAGGATTTTTTATCAATGCCTGCATCTAAAATGTCCTTACCTTCTTTTAAATCCCTTTCATGCTTAATACATGAAGTAGACGGGGAAAGATGGCTTCTCTCTCCCGTTTGGGAGTTTTCTTTTAAGCTCTCCTGAGGCTTTTATGCACTCAGGAGTTTAGGTCAAGAAGTTGGGGACTACTAAGAAACTCAGGGATACAACTCAATATCATATCAAAGTGCATATAAGGAATTAAGAGATACGGTTTGCTATCATAATTGGGATGGTCTTATGCATATATAAAACATATAAATATTTAATCGTCACCATAAGAATTATAAGGTCTCTGTGCCAGAGCGTTTCCGTCACGACATAAGGGACTCATGGATACAACACTGTATCGTTTCCTAAAGTGCATATAATGAGAGATACAGTTATGTATCATGATTAGTATAAGATAAATCATAAAGTCTATATATATATATATATATATATATATATATATATATATATATATATAAAACATATAAATTTGCTATTATAACCATGTTACCATATAAATTATAATATGTCTATTCCATATTACTATATGGCATACCTAATATTCGAGGTTTATTGTTCTACATTGAAAAATGTATTGTGTAATAACAAAAAATTTAAAAAAAAAAAAAAATATATATATATATATATATATATATAAATATTTCGCAAAGTTGGGCACTCATATGTCTTAATTTGTGGGCAATTTTTTTTTTATTTGTGTAGCGTCAACGTTACATGCTACACAAATAAATAAAAAAAAATCCTGTGCCCACTTTTCTTTGCTAACTTTTTCGATATATATTGTAATGCCCATAGTTTGCTATCCTGCTGATTAGCAGAAAGCCTGGTGTGCATTCATGCCAGGCTGACTTGCCAGTAATTTTGGGTGGATCAGCCCTCTTTGGGCAAAGCCAGTGACATGATTACTCCCTTCCCACCACCCTCCTGATTCTGTGGACACCAGAGTTGGGAAGTGTGGTATTTACCTTTCTTACTTACTTACTGAATGGGAGGTGGGAAAATAAGTCTACCAATTCAAATTCCTTTTCAAAGATGTATAGGGACAGAAAGGCAAAGAAACATATTTCTCTACAGTTTAAAAAGGAATTCTGGACCAATGGAGTTTTATGTGTTAACTTTATTAGCCGATATCTACCAAATGTAAACTTGAAAATCTTTTTCTGAAAATTTCTCTTTACGAAGAAGTTCTAACGAAGCTTGTGTCTAAGTCTTAAAATGATCAAGAATACAAGCACATTAGTGTTGGGAATACAAAATTTCAATGTGCAAAACCAATTGTTTTAACACAGAGCATCCAGGCAAATCATATCTGTGTTAATGACAGTGTCCCGTTCACTGAGCTGATTGTTGCAGTTTTCCGAATAACTTGTTTGAACAGATTATATGTTCATGCCTGCATGGAACTATCCAGCATGATACCCTGGAGAGAAAGAAGCCATTGTGGCTCATTGTTTATAGAAACATTCACCCATAAGCAATAGTGTCAGAGATTAATTAAATGTCGAAGCAAAGTACAATCTCTGTGTGATTTATACACACCTTTCAATTCATTGAAGTGTTTTGGGTGTCATCTGGAATTAGGGATGGTATTTTGGAATTTTAATGGTGCACTCGACAAAGAAGAATAAACTAGCAGGATATAGTCAAAGATGTCAGAAAGTACACTGTAAAAAGAACCATTAATATGATTAACAAGGCTCCAACATTCATTACAGCGCTGATAAATAATTATTATAAAAAAATTAAAATTTGTTAGTACACGTGCAATACAAATTAATCAGTGACACAGCAGAGGTGGTCATAAATTCTATATTTAATGCCTAACCTTTTTTTTTTTTAAATATGTAACCCCTCTCCATTGATCTTGTGGCCACCATGATGCTTTTTTGTATGTTAGTACCCTCTCTCATTTTCTACTACCTCCCACATACCTCCTATCTGGCACAGATTAGGAAGAAGCGCAATGTTCACCAAGGCAGGGCACTTATCCGTACTGCCGACGCACTGGTTTCATTACCTGTGCATCATCATTAGTTTAATCCTTATACAAAATGTGAAACGCTTTTAAACAACTGAGACACAAGGGATCAGCATGTCAAACGTAGCGCATTGCTGTGCATGAACTGTAGTTGCTGTGATTGGAAGAAGCATAACTTCCTGGAGGAGAGTTCTTGTCACGTCTAAACATTTGTTATGAAGGAACACAACTGCAGATTTCGTATAGTTTGAATATTTATTAAAGAAAGTAAAAGGTAAAGACTTTAATTCCAATTTACAGGTACTGTAGCTTTAAGTAGTAAACGATAACTGAAGTCCACAATTACAGGCACTGTAGCTTTAAGTAGTAAATGATAACTGAAGTCCACAGTTACAGGCACTGTAGCTTTAAGTAGTAAACGATAACTGAAGTCCACAATTACAGGCACTGTAGCTTTAAGGAGTAAACGATAGTAAATTGCAGACACTGAATCAATAAGGAGTCTCTTAGTAGAGTTAACGGTTTAGGTGATAAGTAATTACAATAGCTGTTCCATACTTTAACTGAAGCAAGACAGATGCAGATAACTGATATGAAGTATGAGTTGAAGTTAGCTGTAACGGAATTGTTTTTACCGAAGGACTTTTGGAGACAGGTAATAACAGCTTTTAGATGCAACTCTTATCACATTGGTTTTACTTAGCTTCCGGCACATAGAACACTGGTTTCCCGAGATCTCCTCAGAGGCGTATGAAGAGTGTTTAATCTTTAGTCGTGGATGAGGAGAGGTGAAGGGAACTTTGCAGAGTCTTTCAGTCCGGTCTGGTAGCAGAGGCTTTCACAACAAAGTTGTAGCCGGGTTGTGAGTAAGGAACGTAGTTCAATAATCCAGCCCTGATCAGCTGGTGCAGTCAGATTAAATAGGCAGACCGTGTCATAAAGGGGTG
The DNA here is from genome assembly GCF_036172605.1 of Pelobates fuscus. NCBI lineage: Eukaryota > Metazoa > Chordata > Amphibia > Anura > Pelobatidae > Pelobates > Pelobates fuscus. The sequence continues at coordinate 52,711,224 of NC_086329.1, forward strand.
TGGCTAGGCTCCGTGGAACCAGGAAGTAAGAGGATACCATAGTTAAGGCATGACAGTACCCCCTCTTTAATGAGCAACCTCTGGGTGCTATTGACTTGGTTTAGAAGGGTAACGCTTGTGAAATTTGGAAACCAATTTGTCAGCATGAACGACAGAGGAGTTTTCCCATGTATCTTCATCAATTCCATATCCTTTCCATCTGATGAGGTATTGTAAGGAGCCACGATGGATCCTTGAATCCAGTATACTTTGAATTTCGTATTCTTCTTCACCCTGGACCAATATGGGATCAGGAGAAGTAGTGACATTTCTTTGGAAAGGGTCAGGATGATGAGGCTTCAACAAGGACAATTGATTGGATCTTTGGCATACAGAACAAGATTTGACATAAGATTCGATAGTTTGGTCTTGACAAGGCCACCAACAGTATCTTTTAGACAATTCAAGGGTCCTTTTCATACCTGGATGACCTGCCAGAGGAGAATCATGAATAAATTCAAGTACTTTAATTCTGAAAGAGGGAGGTACATAAATCCGGTCTTTAAAATAGTAGAGACCGTTTTTCTTGGATAATTTCATTGATTTAGGAAGTTCAAGAGCATCTTCACTGAGACTTTTAATGTCGTCAATAAGAGAAGATAAGATTCCAATGACTTTAGGCAAAGGAGGTTCTTGAGGAGTTTTGTGTTGAGAAAGGACAGCTCCAATTGCAAATTCCGAAGCATCCGTTTCAAGGACATAAGGATATGAAGGATTTGGAAGTTGAAGGATAGGAGCTGTTGTAAACTTTCTCTTTAATTCACCAATGACTGTAGGAGGAGGAGACTCTAGTTCGGTGTCAGAACAACATGAGGTTTTAGCTGGTTCTTTCGTAGACTGAAGAATTGGAATTTGCTGTAAACATGTTTCTTTACAATAATGTGAGTTAAAGGTGAGAGAGAAAGGAAACCATGAGATTTGAGGGTTGTGGTTCCTTAACCAGTTGATCCCTAATATAATAGGAAAAAATGGTGCTGAGATAACATCAAATATAAGACTTTCCGTATGAGTATGATTGATGGTTACTTTTAGAGGGACGGATTCATGAAGTATTGGTCCCGATGAGATGAGGGACCCGTCAATCACTTTAACAGGTACAGAAGTTCTTTTACGAACACAAGGAATTTTATTCTTTGTTACAAAGGCTGAGTCGATGAATACTCCATTTGCACCGGAATCGATAACAGCCTTGGTTATGGTTCTTTTATTGTCCCACTGTAATACAAGAACGATAGGGGACATTTGAGTATTTGCTGTAGAGGGAAGTACACTTAGGATGGAAGAGGCATGAGACTGCCTTCTGCCTTTTATCCGTTTTAATGAAGGACAATCAGAGACTAAATGAACTTGAGAGGCACAATACATGCAGAGGTTTAACATACGTCTTCGATTTTTCTCTTCAGGAGTGAGGGGACTTCTTATTATCCCTATTTCCATAGGTTCGATTGGTTCAGATGGGTTGTCAGGAGGCTTTGGAGCCCCTATTTCCATAGGTTCACGTGGTATGGAATTCTTATCTGGAGCTTTTGAGGGAGTGAAAGGTTTGCGGTCTTTTGAATGTGAAAGGGTTTTTTCGGCCTTTCTTTCTCTTAATCTTCTGTCAATGCTGATTGATAGGCGAATTAGAGCGTTCAAATTAGTAGGGAGTTCTGTTCTAGATAATTCATCTTTTACAGCTTCCGATAAACCAATTCGAAACTGGTTGCGCAATGTGATGTCATTCCATTGCGTTTCTATAGCCCATCTTTTGAATTCAGCAATGTAATCTTCAACGGGTCTATTTCTTTGCTGTAGTGTTCTGATTGTTAAATCAGCTGTAGCTTGTTTGTTAGGATCTTCATAGAGAAGAGACATGGCTTCAAAAAATTCCTCCAGTGAGCCTAAGATGGGGTCATCATTGTCCAAAAAGGTATGGGCCCAGAACATAGGTTCACCTCTTAGAAAGGAAATAACTGAAAAAACCTTAGATCTTTCTGTGGGATAAGCTCTAGGTTTTAAAGCAATCAATAGTTTGCAGGAATAAAAAAACTCCTTATATTTGGAACGATCACCATAGAATTTTTCAGGGTTACATACAGCAGGATCGCTAGCCGAGAGCAGAGTAGTATGAGGAGTACGAGTTTGTAATTCTCTGACATAAGTGAGAAGTCTCTCGTTAGTGACTTGCAGGTCTTGCACACCTTGGGTTAGTGTATCAACTCTTTGATTCAGCGTAGTTATAGTAGAATCGAAATCTGCTGGATCCATTACAATGGCTGGATTATTCTGTCACGTCTAAACATTTGTTATGAAAGAACACAACTGCAGATTTCGTATAGTTTGAATATTTATTAAAGAAAGTAAAAGGTAAAGACTTTAATTCCAATTTACAGGTACTGTAGCTTTAAGTAGTAAACGATAACTGAAGTCCACAATTACAGGCACTGTAGCTTTAAGTAGTAAATGATAACTGAAGTCCACAGTTACAGGCACTGTAGCTTTAAGTAGTAAACGATAACTGAAGTCCACAATTACAGGCACTGTAGCTTTAAGGAGTAAACGATAGTAAATTGCAGACACTGAATCAATAAGGAGTCTCTTAGTAGAGTTAACGGTTTAGGTGATAAGTAATTACAATAGCTGTTCCATACTTTAACTGAAGCAAGACAGATGCAGATAACTGATATGAAGTATGAGTTGAAGTTAGCTGTAACGGAATTGTTTTTACCGAAGGACTTTTGGAGACAGGTAATAACAGCTTTTAGATGCAACTCTTATCACATTGGTTTTACTTAGCTTCCGGCACATAGAACACTGGTTTCCCGAGATCTCCTCAGAGGCGTATGAAGAGTGTTTAATCTTTAGTCGTGGATGAGGAGAGGTGAAGGGAACTTTGCAGAGTCTTTCAGTCCGGTCTGGTAGCAGAGGCTTTCACAACGAAGTTGTAGCCGGGTTGTGAGTAAGGAACGTAGTTCAATAATCCAGCCCTGATCAGCTGGTGCAGTCAGATTAAATAGGCAGACCGTGTCATAAAGGGGTGTGGCTAGGCTCCGTGGAACCAGGAAGTAAGAGGATACCATAGTTAAGGCATGACAGTTCTGCTGCTCCTCGCATGTCAATCAAACATGCAAGGCTGCAGTAGAGGAGCCATAAAAGTGACTCTCCTGCCAAATACGATGCTCTTGACAAGATCTGGTTAGTATCTGTTGGGTCATCTACTGACCTGATCTAATTATTTGACTTTCACTTGGTATGTTTACAGATTGTTCAAACTTATTTTGCTAAAACGATCCACTCTAAGGACAGGTAATGTTTCAGTTCCTTTCACTCTTTCCTTTCCTTCCTTGGTAGATTCTCTCCTACACCCTGTGATATACAATCATTTTTCTAATTGATGAAATGGTATTTATGTAAAGTATACAATTCACCTATTTTAATTTGAAGTACTCGTGGCCCCCACCTTCTTCGATGTGTAGACTAGTTATGTGGAGGCTAGCGAGCACTTGCTAGCCATCCACCACATTAAAAAGTTTTAGAAAATAAACAGATAAAAAGCCTATGGGGGAAGGGCTCCAATATTACTGTAAGGGAGGTTTTAAACTTCCCTATGCCCTTGCCTGCCATGTCAGCTATTGGTAAGTGTGGGAGAACACAAGATTCTGATTTGTTGGCTATTAATCCAGCCAATCAGAGCACTCTGACAGCCATGTCTCGAGAGAAGGGGCTTTACCCACTGCTCACGGGAGGGAACTAGAGGGGGACATTAGGTCCTTCCCCTGATTATTATTAATATGACCCCTACCCACCACCAAAGAGTAGAGGCCGGAGAGGATAATAGGTTCTTTCCCCTGAATATGATAATACCCCCCACCCACTGACCAATGGGTTTGGATTTCAGTCATCTGGCAGCTTTCGGTCTGAAAATTCAGACATTCTTTAATATCATGAACAATGTTCAAATCTTAGTAAATAAGCCCATACGTTTCATTGTCAGCACTGATTTAAAATGGAATGGTTTATAAATATATGTAAAGCTGAAAAAAGGTCCAGGAGCCCTATAAATGAAATGATTACACACTGTGTTCTGAATGGATCCTCAACAAAATAGATCTTTCCTAAATAGCTTTGTTTTCTTGGTTTTTTTTTTTCAGAAATTCAAATACAGACCAAGCTCATTTAAAACACATTGCACCAGCTGAGTTGGTCTATCATCGGAGATGAGCTAGTCAGCTACAGGGCTCTTTTATGTCAAACACACAATCATGCCAGAATTTCAGGGAATAAAATGTAATTTTAGGGGGGTAGCTGGAGGTGTTACTATAACCTGCTGATCATTACCTTATCTGACTAAAAATGTTATTTTAAACAAACCCAAATTATCTTACGATCTTACTAATACAGTGTTATTCACCAAAGTGAATTTCAAATGTAGGACCATAGCAGCCCAACTGCAAGTATAGCTGAATGTTTCCAATTTGGCTATTTCGACCTTAAATTTGAAATTCACTTTGAATTCTCACTTTAGTGAATAACCATGAAATTAGTTCTAAACACATTTATTGTACTTTAAATATATGTTACTTTGAATTTTATTGCTGTAATGCTCTACCATACCTTCCAAGTGGCTCTGTTCAGGAGGGTCAGTACCTATTTTGGGCACAAATCCCTCTGTTACTCATTTGATCCTAATTTCCCATTTTCTAGAAGCTCGATATTGTTGCTGTGTCTGCGTGTATAACTCCACAGAAATAATACTCACAGTCAGACCGCCATCAGAGAGTTACAACTCCTACACATTTAAGGGCCATGGGCCCTATATGTATCCAGCGAGTATCGATATATATATGGATTTTCAAAACAAGTGCATTAGAAATGCATCCCGTACACACACAAACAAACACAGAAACAGGCAATGCATCTCTTACACACACACAGAGAAATCCACAATGCATCCCTTACACAAACACACACAGGGACATACACTGCTTCCCTTAAACACACACACACACAGAAACACACAGTGCATATATTACACACACATGTACAGAAACACTCAATGCATCCTTTACATCCACATAGAAAAACACTATCATCCCTTAAACACACACACAAAAACACAATGCATTCCTTATACACAAATACACAATGCATACATCTCTCACACACAAACGCACTGCATCACCTATACACACACACAGTGCTTCCCCTATACACACATTACATCTTCTACACAAACTGGATTCCCTATACACTACATTCCATAAACACACACATTACATTCTCTACAATAACCCCTACATGCATACATCCCTTTGAGCGAACTTAGGGGTGGGTCCTGTGGGACCTTGTGGGAAGACTTGAAGGCGGGCCCATGCCTTGAGTCATATAATGGGTCTTAAAATGTGTAATGACAGCCCTGCTAACAATAATGTGTTTTTAAACTACAATAAACTGGTTTAGAAATGATACTGTGTAAATAATAGACATTGTTCTTCATTTTAAGCTACATTTTGTCATGGCTAGTGTTGAAGAACCCAAAAACACACAGACCCTAATCAGCTAAAGGCAAGGTATAACGTATTACCGGGCCTTAGAATGACCGGATTTATCGTAAAGAGCAGTCAAGGAGAAAGCCATGGTCAAACTTAGGGGAGAACAACGTGAGCGGTAAGACAAGCCAAGGTCAGGAACACAGAAAGCAGAGAAACAAAAGACAAGCCAAAGTCAGTAACAAGAAATCCAAAATATATAAACTTACTTTTTGGTAAACGAGAACCACAACAGGGCAACTTGCTACTGAAAAGCCCTGGCTTATAAACCCAGGGAACCAATACCATTGGTCTGCATCACTATAATGCGTCTAAAGACCTGAATTTGGGAGTTTCTGTTCGTGCGAACCAGTCGGTTCGGCACTTTGAGTCGTGCCGTCACATAAATAATGTCTACTGGAAATGTTGGGTGGTATGGTTATACACTCAGACACATCAACAACACAGGGCTCCTAGAAAAGAGGGACATTAGGACATATGGAGAGAGGGTACCAAAAAGAGATACTGTCTCTATGAATAAATTGGGACACAAAGGAGTTAAAAAAACGAAATTATGGTTGATTTCAAAATCACAGCTGACCTAGGGCATAACTATAACAGGCACATCTAAATAGCAGCTTTGCCCAGATCCTTCAATGGCACAATCGGTTTCCTCTATTTAGTGCCCCTGCCATGCCTATGCTTCTCATAGACATCTGCTGCACTATTTAGAATTTTAGAATGGTTCTCTAATTACATGCTACAATTGGCCTTTGTTGTCAGGCTGAAGAAAGGAAAATTATTTGGCAGTGAGCAGGTTAATTATCTTTAACACATACCCTGCCAAAGATGTTAAAATTAAGTCATGTACAGAAATTGTTATTGACTTCCTGAAATAAAAGATATATATATTATTTCATTTGAATTTATGGGGGGTTGAATATTATGAACAGGACATGCATTTAAATTGTGTTGAAAAAAGGCGTGAATCACCAAATGGTTATTAAACTTATAAGGGAATTTGTCTGCAAATGACAAAATGACCGCTGTTTGCTTACAATCTAATAGAGGGTCGGAGCCCCAATCCAGGCTCACAATGCAGCGTAAATTAAACAGAATGGTAATGTTAGTATTAAATAATTTAGCCATAATTACCTCAGCACGTAAATACGATAAATGTAGGTCATATAGGAATATGAGAAAATAGTTTTCTTTGTTCTTCCAAATTGATGGTTTGCCAGCCAACTCTACAATACTGACAACTGCAAATAATGTGGATTTGTAGAGGGACTTACGGTAATCAGGCAGTTTATTAAAAAAAATAGATTTAAATATATCTATTAAAAAAGTTACTTAATCAAGACACGGATGCTACTTTTTAATAGATTATAAATTGCATAGGTTTTATCTCAGGCATCAAAAAACAAAAACAGCTATCATCTTAACATTATTTTTCATAAATTATCAGTGTGTCAAAGATCAGGGTGAGGTTAAAAAAAATGGTACAGTGTTGATGTTTTTTTTTTTTTAACTGCTTTTAACATTTTGCTATTTAATTGCTTGAACATTATTTAACCTCTTTTTTTTGCCCTTCCAATGCCCGCAGCATTAGACTATGGTCGTCATTAAGTAAATTCCTATTAAAATGATGTTGCAAACACTGAACAAACATTTCTGTTGACTGTATTGGTCTTCGTTCTGTCAGTGTCGGACGAGCGTTGGCGTTGCCATTTTCTCATATTGCAATTGTGATTAAAATGACACGCAGACCAGATGCCCAGATCTGTCATAGACACTTTAATTAGAGGGGGTGGGCATTCTTTTAGCTTTTAGAACCTGGGAAATGAAAAAGAGCAATTAACACTTTCTCAGGGTCGCCTTTATCCATCTGTTAAGGCACAGGTGAGCATATGACAAAAAGTCCTTTATCTAAACAAAATGGTGGACTCAAACATTAGAGGGCCTCTCTCGTTTTCTCTGTCTTTCTTTTATGTAACCTAATTAATATACACACAAACATAGTAAAAACAAAAGGATCTGTCTGCATCTTGGTCTGCATCTTGGTTAACCCCAAAGTGACTGGTCAGTAGACTCAAGCAATTAGCCTACAATGAACATGTCTCCATCCTTGTCATTCTCACATGACAGAACTAATGGATGCTTAATTTTAAACTGCACATTAGAATAATCTTTATAAATAGTAATAATAATAATATTAACACTGGTGAAAAATTATCCATTACACAGTATTCACTGTTTCTTAAAAAATAAATGCACTCTTAGCAAGTTAAGTGGCTTTCTCACATGTTTTTGTTTTTTTAATTATTGAATTGACATATCCAAATACCCCCAGGACTGTCCTATTTTTTTTTTTTTTAAAGTTGTGAATATTTTTGAAGTTATACATAAGGAAAAACCTGCAGATTGACTAACGTTGACAAAGGGCACAATGCCTTGTGCTAGGTTTATGCCTTTATGTCTGCACTTATCATTGGTTGTCAAGTTCTTACTCACCTCCTCCCAGTGATGCATCACATTGCCTGTCTGTGTGGACTTGCGATACACGTGGTTTCATGGACATGCCCTTAGAGGCCGTGATTATGGCCAACTGCCATTTTGGAAATGCCAAGATGGCAGTGTTTTTGAAGAAGTCCCATAAGCCACTAAACATTGGTGCAAAGCATACATAAGCTGGCAGATAAAAGGGGAGGGGGATTTGGTGGCAGAATCCCTTTAATATCTCACCGGCCCTCTTATGCAAAATACATTGCCCCTAGGGACACCTCCAAGTAGCCAATCCTCAGATGGCTCCCCATGGGAAAGCATTGGATTGGCTAAGAATCGGCAAATCTGATGATGTCATCAAGGAGGCGGAGCCAGCGCCGGCAGACCCGCATGGCGCTGGAAATAAGGGGGTGGGGGTGCAAGCCACATAAATGATGGGTTTTGCACTATAGGGAAACATGGTTGTGTCCGGACCCTATAGTGTTCCTTTAAACCATAAATGCAAATAATGGTCACAGTTCAGATTTAAAGTATAAACATGTCTAAGTGACTCTATATGACCTACAACAGACATTATACCACAGTCCAGAAACTAGACAGCTCTGTGACACCACCGTCCATTTACAGTCATATTGTGGTTGCAAATGTTCTGTGGGAGGCTGACTTCATGTTCTGGTTTATAATTATTACATTTGGTGAAACCACTTGATGTTCGGTGAAGATACTATAACATTAACTCAACTATGAACCAATGAGATACCTCAGTCAGGGCTCTTCTGGGAGGAGTTAAAGTAAGGAAAAGCCCAAGAGGAAATTGGAAGCAAGCCGGAGAGTCCTGTTTAGCAGTAGCTCAGAGTTTGCTATGCTTCGTTCCACCGAATCTTATGCAGGTTACATTTTACCTATGGCATCGCTTATGCAGTAGAGCCTTAGCATATGGCAAAATCTCCTTTCTCATAGATTTAGATGAGTCTTTCGAGGCATAGATAAACAGTGTATCTCTACAGGAATGTTTGTGAACAGAGGCATTTTCCAGTAAACATAACACTAGTCCCAATGTTTGCAGCATACCAAATAGGCGTGCGCAGCCTATTGCATTAGGGTGTGCACCCTAAAGCACAAGCACACGCCGCGTATATATTTGTATGTATGTATGTATATATATATATGTGTATATATACACATATACACATATATACACACACACACATACACTGCTGTGTGTGTGTGTGTGCTGTTAGTGTGATGTGTGTGTGAGGGTGCTGGTAGTGTACTATGTGGGTGAGGGTGTTTGTGTGTGCGCGCTTGTGAGGGTGCTGTTAATGTACTGTGTGTGAGGGTGCTGTTTGTGTGTGTGTGTGTGTGTGTGTGCACTTGTGAGGGTGCTGTTAATGTACTGTGTGTGAGGGTACTGGTAGTGTGCTGTGTGTGTTTGTTAGGGTCCTGTTTGTGTTTGTGAGGGTACTGTTTGTGTGCTGTGTGTTAGGGTGCTGTTTGTGTAATGTGTGTAAGGGTGCTGTGTGTTTTTGTGAGGGTGCTGTATGTGTGGGTGCTGTATGTGTGTAGGTGCTGTGTATGTCTGTGGGTGCTGTATGTCTGTAGGTGCTGTATGTGTGTGTGTGATTGTGGGGGGTGGAGGTGGGGGTACATTACTCAATATCCCCCCTCCCTTCGTACTTTATGTGGGATGGGGGGATTCTTGTTCCTTGCTACATTCTCTGATGGTCCAGTGGAGGTGGGGGCAGATCAGTTAATATCCCCCCTCCCTTGTTACCTTATGCCTGGGAGGGGGGGTCCTTGTTCTGCCATCCTTCCCTGGTGGTCCAGTGGTGAGTGAACTCTAGCCTGCGGGGCTAGAGTTCACTCTCGCGAGATCTGAGCGTTGCCGCGGCAACGCTCAGATCTCGTGAGAGGAACCCGACGGAGCTGCTGGCAAGAGCTCTGCTGGTCCTCTCCTGCCTCCCTCACTGCCTGTGGGTCGGTGGGGAGGGAGGCTGAGAGCAGAGCCGGCGTTTGGATAGCGCCGGCTCTGCATGAGCCGACAGGGGGGATCCTGAGATCCCCCCTGCCGGTCTCACTCCATAGGCGTGCCGCGGGGATAAGGGTGTGCCCAGGCACACCCGGCACACCCCGTGCGCACGCCTATGCATGAGTACCCGTTTAATTATTTTTATGACTAAGGTCAAAAATGTTTTAATGTACTGAAATTGGCTTCCTCTTTGTATACACTTTAAAACACAAATTACCATGTCTAAATATCTAATTACATCTATATTTTTCAGCTAAGCTATTTTGGCCTATGTATGCAGTTATCTTGTGAATTCTTGGAGTAGTAAAAAAACAACAACAATTAAATTAATAATTGTAAAACTCTCCTTCAAAATAGGAATATGTAAATGGAGAAGGGATTTATTTTATTGCATAGATACAATACATTATGCTTGGTTAGACAACGCAACACAAACCTTGTGATTTCTCAGAATTAGAAATATGATTATTTTTTTCGTTGTACTCCCGCCAGTCGCAATGTTTCCTTAGTTGTCTAATATGCTTTGTTATGTCTATGATGTAAAAAGAGAGAGGATGATTTTCTGCTAACGTTTACAGGCTAATCGCAGGCATTAGAGCACAAAACAAAACTCCCTTGCAGCTGGCGGGAGTATAATTAACATGTACAGTACATGTAATGGTTTTAATCAAGGAGCATCCAAACTGACTCCGAAGTGATTTGCAAGTGTGTATAAAGCACAAACATTCTGTAATGTCTCTTATTTTATGTTTTACCATTTCAAAAGAACATACTACATCATATCAATAGTTTGATATATCAATATGACTAAGTATGTTTCCTTAATGGTTTTGGTTTATTCACATTAAACCGTGGTGAATTGAAAATCAAATTGCAAAAACTTGACTAAAATCACTAAGTTAACAAAAGAACCAGTAATTTTTACATCAGCTGTTGTGAAGTAAATGTAGCAGTTTAGTTTTTAACTCACTGCAGTTCACTGTTTAGTGCATACATCCAATGGGCTCAGTGATTTTTATTCCTAGATGAACATATTCAATTTGTTAAGCTACCACTTTGGCTCTCATAGAAACAAAAGATACATATAGTAATGTTATGGGAAATATCTAAACCAGGGCTAGCCAAGAGGTAGGTATCCAGCTGTTACAGGCCTACAACTCCCACGATGCTTTGACATCTGTAACATACCCACCAATAATAACATCCAGTAAAGCTGTAACGCACGGGGTGGGGGTAAAATGGGGAGGGCCAGTGATGCAAATGTTATTATTTGCACTGTCCAAACGTGGTGGGTCTGCCCAACCAAAAGGCCGGTCAACCTGGTGCAAAGGCACAGAAGGCCAACTTTTAATTATACAGACCAGTCGATTCAAGAATGGACTATGCAGAGAGCAGAGTCAGATAACTGTGGTGAACAGAACCTCACCACATACTTTTGGAGGGGCCTGCTTGCCAACCTTCTGCCCCAGGACTATAGCCCCTGTGTTGAACCTTGGTTCAGGACTGTGGAAAGGCTTTGTTCGTGCCTGTTCCCTTATGTGGTTCGGTATATGGGGCTTACCAAACGGATTGTACTTATTCTGTTAGGTTACCGAACAGTTGGACCACCTGTAAGTGGAGTGTGCAGCTCATTACCCTATTAACGCCTCTAAACCGCAACTTAATGGGGGATCGGCTGGGTGGTCGTCATTCGTATGTGCGAACACATGGCGGCGGCCTTCTTTAGCCGCAAACACATACAGCGTTGCTTGGTCGTCGAGTGCATGGAACTATAATCAGACACTCAATGGCACGAACACTGCTGGAACTTCCATCTCTTCATACATTCGGCTGGATTCACTTGAAAAGAGCGGCGTTCGGTGGAAACAAACTCCCGAACAAGAGACACAGACTAAGTATACATATGAACTTGTTGCATTCGTATTTCTGTTGTATTGTGAACTCCCGAAAGAGACCGACTGATTTCATGGAACTCTTTTGGGCAGGAGCCTGGTGTGCGGTCGGTCAAATTATGACCTTCATGGAAATCTCGAACCCCTGAACCGATCTGGGTGATTTTTGGATATGTTGGTCCCCCAGATCGGTGCTATCAGGGGATGTGACTTTTGTGGGGTTTCCATGTGTTTTGGGGGGTACTTTTGGGAGGTTGTTAAAATGTGTGTTTTCTGTGTCTGGAGATAAGTGAGTTTAGTACAGTTCCTGACTCAATTATTTCTCAGGCACAGGGGAGGGATTAACCTATTTTGTTTGGGAGTGTCCTGGACCTGAGAGCCAATGTAAAAGGCCAGTTGTGGCTGCCATTAAAGGTGTTTACCCTCAACATAGAGTCTCATCTCATGTTTGTAGGGAACAGCTATACCAGCTATACCTGTTTTGAATTACTCTACTGGCTATATCACTAGCTCTTGTAAGCGCTATTCTGCTTTTACTGTACGCACCAGGAGAGGTCTACCCACTGGAAGCTGTATCCCTGACTTGGGTCCAGGGTGTGTGGCGAACAGCGAGACCCCAACCAAGCTGTAATGCTGGAAGTGGGGACTACGGTGGTTATGGTGTCTGGTGGAGTGCTTCGGAATACTCGGTGAGCTCTAGTAAGCATCGATTGGTGGTCGGGGTGCCAGGCGGTCCGCCACAATAACCATTTAAGTGTGCTGTACTAGTTATGGTGATTGGAGTGTTCCTTTACAGTTACTTTGAAGGGAATTTTGTGTATCTGATATAACATATAACTTGTAAAAAGTGACAATTAATTTCTGTAAAGAGGATAATTAGACCAGATCAGAGTATTTCTCTTCTTTCTATTGCTACTTTTTATTCCTTCAAAGAGATCTCCAAACAGACAAGTAAGATGATACAACATTGGCCATCTCTCGGCTGTAATTGATTTACAAACTAGGCTTCTATCTTGTCTGGGGCAGCATCATTTTTTACATTTTGTTTTACTATTTCCATGTCCCAGAAATAAAAACAGCTGAGATAGGAATCTCTTAATGGCTTCTCTGCACCTGTATAGTATCTCACAAATCAAAATCTTTTTATTATGCAGCCAGGTTTGATCATGGTCTGGAAGGGCTGACAGGGCAAGCTACAGGAGAAAAAAAATGAAACGCACGTGTGTTGTCTAATAAAAACTCACGAAGTAAAGCTTTAAATCTGTAGCAAACCATAAGTGTCAGAACAAAGCAAAGCAAAACATTGCTATTCTATTTCTGATTTTCATTTCCTGGCCTGCACCAGCATTCAGCCAATGTGTAAACCCCTTGTGAATCCTGCTATGTTTTTTGAGGGGCAGAAATAAAAATAGGCATCATGGGAAAAAAAATGGCTGATAGGCATTGATATGCTACGAGTTAGCTAAATGAGACAAGGAACAGAGAAATGTAAGTTGGGCAAAAGTAACAAGGGGCTTGGATGCGTTAAAAAACTAGACAAAAAATAAAATGGACAAATATAATAGTTGGACGAAAGAGGCAAGTGTTATAGATGTCCTTCCAATTAGACAAAAATAGATGTTGGGTGTAGAAGAAATTTGCGACAAGTCATACAAAAGTAACACTCGGCAGATATGTCCTTCCAGTTAGACAAATGAGACAAAGGGGCAGAGATGTGCTACCAGTTAAATAAAATAGACGGTGGACAGATTTGTGCTATAAGTTAAACCAGAAATGAGGGGCAAAGATGATCTAACAGTTAGATAAAAGAGATGTGGATCATAAAAGGTATAAAAAAAATGATGTGGAGGAGAATTTAACTACAAAGAGAGCCAATTTAATTAATACACTTGTGCGGTGGGCAGGTCGGTGTAGTTGCATCCTCTCCGTCCCTCCCCCCCCAAAGAAAAATCAGATCTATTGGCATTATAAGGACTGCTGTTAGTGTGTGTTAAAAAACAAAAAAACATGCATATGTCATGATTATATGTGCAGTGTCAATGCTCACATTTAGTGATGACCGGAGATGCGACTGGTTTTAAGAGGTAGAGCCAAACAAGGCAGCAGTGCCCCACCATCTTTAAACTTCACTAGCTGCCTCTGCATCAATGGCATACGATAAGCAGATCACCAAAACTGCAGTACCCCTTCATAACTCTTTGTCCACCTTTTGGGCACCCCATAGTCATCATTGTCATGCACACAGTTTTCTAATAATCTGCATGTTTCTACTTACACGAATGCCATTGACACACACATGGGCCAGATCTGGTGAATGGACAGGGGGGGAAGCTTTAACTAAATACAAAGTTATAATATGTATATATTTTTCAGTTTACCAATTGGGCGGTTTTCGTGCATTTTTTTGGTTAATCTGAATATTTTTTCCAAATATTATTTAAAAAAAAGGCTTGGCCAAATGTTTCTTTTTGTGTGCGAGTCTAATCACAACTAAGTAATAACCATTGGAGGTATGCTGAGATAGGCATACTGTAAGGAACCATTTGCTCAATTTGCTCTTCTTCAGGAGTGATGTCCTTTTTTTTTTCAAGTCTTTCTGGATGAAGGCTTGTCCCTTGTACAGTCTTGTAAACAAACAGTTCACCAAAGAGCATTCTGCATTGATCATGTAATACAACCTTTGTGTAACTTTTTCATATTCCCTATTAGAAACCTTTTGCACAGAAAATCATTGCTCCTTTTCCATAAAGCTATCAAGCAGCAATGAAAGGGTTTCATCGCTACAAAGAGTTAGTCATTTTCAGCTTGAAAGAGCAGTGGGCTTTACTGTAATATTGAGCAAGATCTTCTATCAAGAAAAGGTTAAGGCTGTTGAATTTCTGCAGTCGATCTGCTAGTAACAACGCACTTAATTCCCCTGACACTAATCTAACTGGTTCAGAAATGATTTTAATACTAAGGTAACCTCTTCAAAGACTGACACACACCACCTCACTGCGTTCATCAGATTCTTTAATCACACTAAGTACGGTAATCTCAAATCCTAACGTACATCGGCTTGCTTAGGAACCTGCTGTAATTAACTGGAAAATAACTACCGCTTGAAATATTTCTTGTCCGGGTTTCAAAAATAACTTATCACAATCAGAAGAAAAGCCAGGCATATCTATATATATCGCAAAAACAAATTCTGCTAGCCAAACTAACATTCAATATTAAAGAAGCCATTGTATGTGTTGTTTGTGTCCATGCTAGAATGTTGCGTATGTCAAAAAGCAGTTAATTCCGATATTAAAATTGATGTATCATTTGTTTAATAGTCTTCTAATCAATGCTACAACATAGAAGAACCCTGAATTTTTCAATCCTTCTACGGTTGGACACGTATTATCAAAGCTTAAATCCTATCCCTGGATTATAACTAACCTAATTATTAAAATATATTGCATGTTGTCTCCTCAAATGTCCGTTTGCTCTTTATGGTGATATCCCAATTTGTGTAATGTTTACAGTCTAGTTTCCTTGAGCATGGGTTTATACATTTTTTTATTTTTCTTATCAAATGTTTTAGTAAAGGTTTTAAATAGAATAATTTAAACAAACAATAATAATAATAATAATAATAATAATATCAAACAAACAAGGAAAAGGGGGGAAATATACAACATACAAGTACTATAAATCATCCAATACTATTTAAAAATGAAAAAATATATATAATTGAAAGAAATTGTACAATAATAAGTATAACTGTACCATTGGTAGTGCCTTATTTAGCAACCATAATGCGTTTCAAAGTGAATTAACAATAAAAATATGTAACCATGTTTGGTGACCGGTTGGGGAGAAAGAACTAAATATGATATTGACACCTAATATCTTCTTCCCAAATCGCCCAAACAAGTTGTAAGGTGTTATTTGCGTCCGATGGCAATCTTGTAGCTAGCTCACAATGTTTGTTTTCAAAAAGGAGCTGTAATACCTCGCTAACGGAAGGGACAGTTGATGTTATCCAGTGTCGTGGAATTACAGAAGTAGCAGAAATAAGGAGATGACCCAAAATAACTTTTTGACTTTTGGATATATTTTCCAGTAAATTTATAAAAAAAACTAAGATGTGGGGATATTTCAACTGGAAATGTGGTGGATTCAATGAGTTTATGTATGTCTTTCCAGAATTGAGTTATCTTAAGGTATGTCCACAAGATATGATACAATGTTCCAACGCTCCCACAACCCATCCAACATGAATTGGTGTTGTCAATTGTAATTTAAACAGTCTAGAAGGTGTAAGGTACCATCTGTATACTAGTTTGTAATGTGTTTCTATGTGTGATGTATATTGTGTAATGCCTTTCAATGTTAGTAAAGAGATGTGCGTCTTCAACCTCAAATGGGTTTATTCTTTATCCCGATCAATGTATGTTCTACACTGTGCTAGCTCATTCTGGTGATAATCTAATGGTACATTCTGATATCTATCAACAACGGATAATTTGTTTCAATCCTGAACACAGATTGTAAGTATATCCAGACTGTAGACCACTCCTAAGGCTTTTTTCCCACTTGGTAAAGTAGACCTGTCTTCTAAAGTCTACCCTAATCAGTTCAAATATATTACGTTCTTCTGAGGCTTAGGCATCACATGCTAAAGTTGGAGATATTTCTCTTTCTTATTCATGCCCTTCCGACACCAGACATATACTCTTCCTCGAGTTTTAATTACTTAAGCATGGAAGTCAAGGCTAATGACTGAGGACCTCAAACTAGATAGTGGAACACATTTACATGCAGAGTCTGGTTTTAATCCATAAAGGGCATAAATCACCTAACATTCCTAAATTGTTTGGAATAACGTGCTTTAAAACATCAGGTATGATGTTGTATCGATCAGGTAGTATAAGGGTTACGCCCGCTTCACAGTGACAGACTAAACTCCCCGTTTAACGCACCGCAAACAACTGCAAACAGTCCATTTGCACAACCGCAAACTCCCCGTTTGCACAAGGTTGGATACCAAGCTAGCCATGTCCCATTCCTTGTCCTCACTGATGTCAATGAAGGTCTCTTCCTCCACCCAGCCACGTACAACACCAAGGGTCCCCGAAAGGGGACAACAAGCCCCTGTATTTTTTTTTTAAATGTACACTACTGTTACACCAGATATGAGTTGCACTGGTGTGACACTGTGCCCTGGCAGGCCCTGAAACGCACACGTGTGAAGGAAACTGACTGCTATTATATTACAGTCAAAAAAGTGTTTTTTTTTTTTTTTTTTAAATGCAAGCTATTGTGACACCAGATATGAGTGGTGGCACTGGGACCACCTTAAAAATATTGGATATCGCTAAAAATCATGATCACTATATACTTTCTCTACAAACCTCTAAAACGAACCAAACTACTCATCCATCCGCTATACCACTTTATCCCACCTAGAACTAGTGCCCAGTTTCCCACACTCAGTCATGCCACACACATTTCACCACTACTCTCACTGAATCCCTCTGACTATGGCTAAATTAATCTTCTACATCAGAACACTACTCCTAAGATTGGGTTGTATCCATGTCTTGGGTCTTTCATTTAGAATAGGGGCAGCTTCGGTCTCCTTCAACACTGACACTCCAGTGCATATTATTAAAAGATTGGGCAGATGGAAATCCTCAGTCTACCCGAGAAAGACTTCCTCATCTCGAGAAAGAAATGAGGAAAGCTTTTAAAAGTTTGGGAAATGCAACTGGTGGAGGAACTTCTTTTGGTCATCCGTGGAAGTTAGGGTAAGCATCTGGTTTCCCTGTGGTACCGCCAGGGATCCATCTGCCCCCATCGGTATCTGACTCCTGCTTCCCGTAGTTGTTTGGCAATTGGTGCCAGCTGTCTCCGTTCCGCAAATGCTGCGAATGGGAGATCCCCAGATAGGGCCACAGTGCTTCCCTCCATTTGCATAGTGCCCAGGTCTCTGGAGCGGGACATGATAGCGGAGCGAGTCACCATGTCCTTCGTGACCGCTATAGTGTCTCTGGGTGCGTCTCCTGGAGCTGTTGCAGCTTTTCGGATTCTAAACGCTGAAAGTATTGTGTTGGGGTCAGTGCTTTCAGGTATTCCTCGGAGGCGTATGTTCCGCCTTCTATGTCGAGCTTCCATAGTGGTGATAGTCCGAGTAAGTTTCTGGACTTGTGAGGAGAGATTCTGCATTGAGTCTTAGGAACGCTGTATCAGATGCTCCCTTGCACTTTCCCGTGTTTCCATTTCTAGGAGCCTCTGTTGGAGGTCCCCCACCTCATTCTGAGTGCTTAGTATGTCAGCTCTCCACACAGCTCTCATTTCTGTTAAGAGGTCTCTTATGTCCTTTTTTGTTACAGGGGATGACTCTGCCTCTGATTCTGAGTCAGGACACTGGGCTTCAGCATCTGCTGGAGGCAAGGTAAGACTTTCCCTGTCATCCTGGGATTCTCCTGAGTCCTCCTCCTCACTGCTAACTGCGTGTGCCATCTTGGCGGCAGCCTGTGGAGTAGGCCTCGCAATCGAGATCTGAATATCCGTCAGTTTAGGTGTCTCTGGGTGGTGACCTTTTTATTTTTGCACCCCATTTGTGTCCATGTGCGGGAGGCATATATGTGGCCGTGTATTGGAGCCATTTGTCGCGAGTTTTCTTACTTTACCTTGCGCTGATACGGAGCTCCACACACACACGTCTTATTCGCTAGGCAGTCAGCCACGCCCCCTCTATTCTATCCATTTTAAAAAGCTCCTATGAATCCATAATTAAAGTGTTACTCCAATCATCATAATCACTACAGTCTGCCAGACCAAATACTGTCATGTGGATGAAAACCCCTCTTTTATTTAAACATATTATAATAACTCCCACCCAATGCCAATCAGTGGGGTTTATGGATGGCACTAGGTCCTTCAACTTATTTAGTAGGATTCCCCCACCCATTGACCAAGGGTGTGGGTAAGCGGACCTTAGTATGACCTCCCCATTTTTCTCTTTAATAGCCACATACACTGGCCGCAGGTACAATCATTATTTTATTTAAAGTTTCCCACCAGATGCCCACAGGACCCAGATGCTAGTTTTAAATGCTTAGAGATATGCCCGCACCTGAAAAATGACAGGTTTAAGCATACGGGAGGTCTTAAAACGTATTTTTGTAATATGGGGGTCTAACTAACCTCCCATAGGCTATTTTTATTTAATTATTTTATATTTCAATAATTCGGCTGGCTAGTAAGCTCTGACTACCCAACATATGGTTCATCCTTGCAAAAAGCTAGTGAGCGATCATTTGCAAATGTGCATTATGCTGAATCCAATTTTGTTTGGAATCCGTCTTTTTGAATATTCTAAATCCTTTACTTCTTGTAGGGTTCAGATACGAAAAACACAGAGTTTAATCTGGAAGTCATATACATACGGCCTAATGTTTCAGATTTGCTAGTTGGACCAACCAAATTGCGACCAGCTTTGGCTTTATTAAATATGGAAATTGCCATTCAAGTAGGAATTCAGCCATTTGAACCAGATCTGTCCATCCGCACAAAATCCATTTTTTAATGGATAACCTGATAGCAGTTGTGGAAGAGGTTATTACTGTGTAATAAGGAAGGATATTTCATGCAACAGCAAATCATATGTAAGAAGTCTGAAGTCAAAAGAATGGGACAGCAACTAAAATAAAACAACCTTAATATCCAAAAATTGTACAGATTGAAAACCAGTGCAATGTTTCTGATAAATGTTTAAACTAATGACTTTTGGTTCACAGCGCAGGCAAGGGTTAAATGTGAGGCTGAATGAAAGTGCTAATCTAGTTACAAGCAAGTAAAATTCACATCTATATTACATCTCCAACCCCTGATATAATTGCTGAATATATTATTACAAAAAAAAATTTTTTTATTATTATTATTATTATAATATGAGCTCAGACACCTGTAAGGATAGAGGCAAGACGTATTTTTCGACATTTTGCTAGGTTTAGCTGGGGTTAAAATTCAGACGGTGCTGCAGAGGATTTAATATAATTCTGCGAGAATGACAAGTGTCATTTAAATGTAGATGCTGCACTTTTAATAAATGTAATCCAGGTCTGATTACTACGGAAGAAAGCTTCTTTTTTAATCTTACAGGGCCAAGAATATTGCAATAACCATTTCATCTGATTTAAAAAGTAAGATTTGTTAAAGGTCAAGGTATCTCGTGGACACATATGCAGCAACATTGAAATTTTCTTCAGCTGGAGAATAAAAAAGATTCTATCATTAAAAAAAAAAAAAAAAAAAACGGAGGACATCTCGAAGGGCCGTGAAATTTTTATTTTATTTTTTTTATACAGAGAAAGAAAGAGAAGGCATTTTACTATCAGTTCACAATCATAAGATTTTTTTGAGCCATATCGCTAATCTCCTGCTGCTTCTGCCCCAATGTACCCACCCACCCATCTTGTCTCGCTGCACCCCCCTCTTCCCTTTTCACATCAAGCCCTTTTTATCTCCCAATTTTGCATCTAAAGACGAGGTGAATGCCATTAGCTCGATTCAACCTCAAGTGTAGTCAGATGCGTCTGTGATTTGTGAAAAGCACTAAGGTCGCATTAGAATGAAAGCCTTTTCTATTGCTGAGGATGGTGCATGTACTCCGGCCGCAGAGGAAAGGGAATAATGTTAGTGGCCGTAGACTTGGATGAAAACAAAAGGTTTGCCAAGGTTTATAGCCTTTTGTTAAGGTACATCTTTGCCTTCCATTCTTCCCAGCCTCAGGCAGTGTGTATAGTGTTGTAGAATGAGCTGAAAGCTTAAAAAACCCAGTTCAACAGGCTGTCTGCCTTTCTAGTGTGCTAACTACGCAATCTGTGTTTTAACCCTTATTAGGTAGAAATACCAGGCAGGTTAAACTCCTTGAACATAGGGCACAATGAACAAACAGGGTTTTATAAAATAATTGCATATGGATTCTGATGTTTTGGAATCGAAAAGGAAGTGTGTATGCATGCGGTATAGACAGGCGTAGCACTTTAGATGCAATGTCAGTAGAGGTAGGTACAGTAAGTAGTACAGTGCTCGCACTGCTGACAGTCACTCCATGTAGAATGGCCTTACAGACTGTGGCAGAGGGATCCTTTTAAATCTCTACTCAGTATGATAGGAAGTTGCTCATGGGGAACGGCGAGCAACTTCCTGTCAGACCAGGTACAGGATAAAGAAAACCCTTTACCAGGTCCATGAGGCCCCTCTACAGCAGGAGGCAAGCAGGCATGCAAAGGGGGAGAAGGGGGGAGAAAGAAACACACAGTGGGGCTGGGGGAGGCAAAGAGACATACAAAATTGCTGGGTGGGAACTAAGAGACACACAAAGCGGCTGAGGGGAAAGTAAGAGACACGCAAAGGGGCAGGGGGAAGTAAGACACACTAAAATGTGGAAGATTTTCAAAAGAGACGATAAGAAACACAAAAAGGGCTAAATGGGATAAGAAATTCAAAAGCGGGGTTGAGACACACAGGTAAATATGCATTTTCTGGTAAGTGGGCAGCAAAATGCATCTTCTCCTTTGTAGCCCAAAATCCTTGCACCAGTCCTGAGTAACTACAGCAGTTACACAGTGCATGTATACATTTATTTATTTTTTAGTTTGTTTTTATTTCATATTTTTATTTCAGATGTGCTTAGCACTTTACAAGTTACATCACCAAAGAGGGAAGTAAAGTAAGTGTTGTAGGTGTACACTGTATTTATGATTTATTTATATAGCACTGACGAGTGTGTTTAGCACTTTACAGATTAGATGACTGCATAGGTCGTTGATGTTTCCACACTCTGGTTCCCCTGCCCAATAAAATGCAGATAACTTGATTAATTTAAGGACCCAACAAACCAAATGATGCACGCTTATTCTAGGACTCATCTCCTCAAAGGCCCACCCAACCTCAATTGTTGTTACTTCTTCACCTGACTATGCTCAGCCAAAGCTGTAACAAAAAAGAGAGAAAAACACACAAAACATGTACTAATTGTACGAAAAAGGCAGGTGGTACTGTGTGTTTTACACTAGCTGTGCCTGTGTAGGAGTGGGTGATTGTGTCATTGTTTTTTAGTCTAGGTTTAGCTTACTGCTGTATCTAGTTACTTAGCTACTGTCAGTATCGCCTGGCACCATTTTGTCCCACTTGTTTGGCTACCAAAATGTATTTCCCAAATTTGTATTTCCCAAAGTCGAACCATAGCATGGGCTAAATCATGCCATCCTGATTTTTTTTTTTTTTTTTAATTCTTTATTTTTGTAGTGCAGTTAAATACACATAGTTGGATAAATGACATAGTAGGAGGAGAGATATCATGAGACACATTTAAAGCGATACACAATATGTCATAGATGCTGCACTATTTGATATTAATAACAGAGATCAAGCTAAAAGAACAGGCAGGTATATAGATTCTCATTAGGCTAGTAGCTTAGCTAAAACATAGGGTTATTTTATATTAAAGCACATTCAAGCTTTGTTTGCATGTCTAAACGAAGAACTGAAAATAGATTTGCCCAAGTAAGCATTATCGTGACATGAAGAGTTGGGATAGTGGGACACCGATGCTGCAACCAGCTCATTTAACTAGTATCAGTTATGTCAGGCTAAATATTTCTAGGTAATGTATATTCTTATCAAGGGATAGAAAAGTGGGACAGCTCTACACTGTGTAGGTATTTGGAAGACAGATAACACATACATACACAGTCCCTGTGAGTAAGTCCCTTTTAGCCTATGCCCACAGTTGGCAGGATACAGTCCTCTAAGGAAGCGAAGTACCGTCTGCTGAGGGACCAGAGTGCTGTAGGTGTAAAGATAGGCAAGTCTGGTAGCCCCCCCTGATTCTCCCTGAGGGCTTCTCCCCATCTTCATCCACTTGATGGTCCTAGGACACATCTCCGGACAGGGTCCATTTGCAGCCCAACTTGATTTTTGCTGCCGCCAACGGCGTCCCTTTTGCTGGTCGGGGATCTTGTGTCTGGGCCGAGGGCGTTGGGAGATCCGCTCTTGTGGGTGGGCAGTACGTTCTTGTGGCCGCAAGCGGGGTAAGAAGAGAGCCTGCAGTGCTACATAAAGTGGGTCCCTCTGCCGCGGCAGTCTCTTGCGCCTTCTCCTGGGGTGCTTCTCTCGAGTGACACGTGAGGGATGCATCGGGTCTCGGGGTCGAGCGTCAGGACGGCTCTGAGGTGCCACTTCTTTGTCAAGAGTAGAGTTAAGTCTCTTTTCACTTAGTTTTGCCCAGAATAGGTCACAGACGCAGTCAAACACTGCTAGCAGCAGCTCCCCAAGTGCAGGTGATATCATGGATGTGCCCATGGTTGCTGGCTTTGGCGAGGCGGCCATTTTGATCTCTAAGTCTGGATGTTCCTGCTGGTCAGAAATTAGTAGGTCTTGGCTAGACGATTGTACCACGACTTCCGTGGGGACCGGGATATCCCCCACCGGTCCAAAGGGGGGTGAGGGGAACAGGGCTCATAACCAGCTAGCCCTAAATTGGGTCCGAGGATCGGCCGCCTCCCCGTCTCAAAGTGTGACTGCAGGCCGCAGGTAGTCTGCCACAGGCTGTGTCTGCCGGTTGTAGGCAGTAATTCTGTAGTCGGTCAGCAAAACTTTCCCCAGGATTGTGGTCAAGATTGAATTCAATCTGAATGCTGTAAAGTTCGGTTTTGGGCTCACAAGTGGGTTTTCTCTGAGGAGCTCCAGTACCGTGCGACTGTCCCGGTCAGCTACCAGGCCCCGCCACCCGCCATCCTGATTTAAAAAAAAAAAAAAAGAAATTATGGCTGAAGTGGTTCAGAGAAACAGGTTTTTATGCCATGCACAAGTCTTCTCATTATCTTGCATCAACTTGATTGATGACTAGTAAAATATAACGAAAGAACTGAAAAAAGGAACACTATTTAAATATAAAATAAAGATATATTAATTAGATGTGTTCCTTTACCTAATCAGACTCATAGGGCCCCCTTAAAAAAGTATCTTTAAAAAAGCCATTAAAGTTACTTTTATTCTCGCTAAGGACAGATGCCTCACTGCTGCATAATTGTCCTACCGTGAATTCATCAATCCTGATGCCTCTTGTCCAGACAAATGCTTCATATAAAAAAGCATTGCTCAAATACTGTGCACACACATAAAATGTAGTGATTTGATGCTTAACGTGTTTAAAGTGTCCCTTTGAACAATATCTACATATTATTGTTTAACACCTTAAGGACGGCGGGTGTTCTATGCCGTCCTTTTTACGGTGGCTCTAAACGCCGGCAGGCGGCATAGAATGTACCCGCTGTCCTTACCACTTATACAACGTGAGAGAAAAATAACACAAAAAAATGATTCCCTAAAAGTTTAACAAAGACTGGTGGTAGAATTAGTGCATGGGAAGTGTTAGAATACCACCATTTGAAATACCCTGGGGTGTCTACTTTTCAAAAATATATGGTTTTATAGGGGTAAATTACATTTGCCGGCTTAAAAAAATTTCCCAAATAGGACATGGGTGCATGATGACTAGCTGTGAAAATTCCAAGTTGGAAAACTGGAATGCGCACCCTCCAAATAAGGTCTTTTAGCCCCCACAGAACCTGACACACCTATACATGGGTGATATCACTGTACTCATGAGATGTTGCTGAATACATATTGGGGTGTTCTTTGGCAGTAACCCTTAAAGTTCTCAGTACATGTATTCTTAAATTGCAATGTGTGTCAAAAAAATCACCAATTATTTTATTGTTTTTAAATTTGGCAATGATTGGTGGTAAAATGGTTGCATAAATATAGCACGAAAAAGTCAAAATACCCCAAGTTTAATACCTTAGGTTGTCTTCTTTTAAAAAAATATATACATGTGAAGGGTTAGTCAGGGATTCCTGACAGATATCAGTGTTACAATGTAACTTTCGTTAATTTTGAAAAAAAAATGGTTTGGAAATAGGAAGGTGCTACTTGTACGTATTACCCTATAACTTGCAAAAAATATTCCTAAACTCAGGACAAAATTTAGAAACTATTTATCATGGGTGTTTTTTGGCGGTTGTAGATGCGTAACAGATTTTGGGAGTCAAAGTTAGAAAAAGTGTGTTTTTTTTATTTACCATGAAAATAATGGTATCATTAGAAAGACCATTTAATGGCAAGAAAAACAGTATATAATATGTGTTGGTACAGTAAATGTGTAAGAGGGAAATTACAGCTAAACACAAACACAGCAGAAATGTAAAAACAGCCCTGATCCCAAACGGTAAGAAAATTGAAAAGCGGCCTGGTTACTAAGGGGCTAAACACACAGTTCTGTAAGATCTGAAAGAAAATGAAACCATTTTTTCATGGAGGCTGCGTGAGTGACAATCAGGGAGTTGTGGCTAGGACTGCAGAAACAATGTGATTTAACTCATAGATGGCAGATAACTGAGCAATGACATGATTTTTACACCAAAACTGCTTCATTGAGCTCTTTAAGTTGTTGTGCTGCTTAGAGTGTCCCTTTAACTTACACTCATTATTTTCCAGCATTATCATAAGTGGCACGATCTAACATCAGCTGGCAAGTTGATGCTGGATAGGCTGTCCATATCTATCTATTTATTTTTCTTTTTATCTATAATAACTTATTTGTACTAATGTATATATTCAAACTATGAATCATTAAGTATAACTTTGTCAGACTGTGGCGTATCCCAGATATTCTGTATAATTTTCAGTTTTTGAATTATCACTGTGCACTTCTTTACTTTCCCTTTAAGATGCAAAAAAAAAAAGGACCATGAAACTGATCTATACAACGACAGGTGTTTATGGTGAAGTCAGTCACTTTTAGGTTTAGTCTTGTTCATGACAATGAGGAAAATAAGCCCTCACTATTAAGATAAATACTTCCCTTTTCTTCTGAAGATTCTGCAGGCAACACAAGAATGACCTTACACTTAACGAATTAACCTTTTTTCCTCATCTTCTCACAGGATATTTTGTCATTGGATATGGGGTGTTGTTTTTTTTTTTTTTTGTGATTCCTTTTTAACTTCGGAATTTTTAAACAACTTTGAAATCTACCTGAACCAACAAGTCCTTCTGTTCACTGTAAGGTCAGAAGTTCAGAACTGTCCGTTTGAGCTGCAAAGCAATCTGGGTATTGCTAGTCAAGCATACCATTCTTTTTTTTCTTGCACATTCTTACCCGTATTTTTTTTAAAGTGATTTAAGGTTCTCTGTGGTAGTTATCTCTACAAATGGTTCATTTCAGCCAGTAGGCCCACAGAGTGAACTTATCAGCGCAAATATGTCATTTTTAAGATTCATATCTCATTAGAAAAAAATTACTGTACTTCCAAAAAGGCATGCAAGACCTTGGTATATACCTTGCTTTTCTCAAGTTTCTCTCATAACATTGTAGATGTAGTAAAAACAGTTTCATCTAGTCTACTTTATATGCTCATCCACCATGCCATTGAGCAGAGCATTTTCCTAAGTACTGGGGGCAATGAATCAGTTAAGTTCTACAAAGTTAAAGATTAGAGTAGCTTCAATTAGTACAGTGAGTGGAAAAAGTATTTGATCCACTTCTGATTTTGAATGTTTGTCCACTGACAAAGAAATGATCAGTCTATAATTTTAATGGTATGTGTATTTTAACAGTGAGAGACAGAATAACAAAAAAAGAAAATCCCGAAAAACGCATGTCAAAAAAGTTATAAATTGATTGGCATGTCAATGAGTGAAATAAGTATTTGATCCCCTATCAACCAACAAGATTTCTGGCTACCAAAAAAACAATTGGTAACACACTATGCCGTGAAGGACTGAAATCCTGCAGGGCACGCAAGGGCCCCCTGCTCAAGAAAACACATGTACAGGCCCGTCAGAAGTTTGCCAATGAACATTTGAATGATTCAGAGGAGAACTGGATGAAAGTGTTGTGGTCAGATGAGACCAAAATCGAGTTTTTTGGCATCAGCTCAACTCTCCGTGGAGGAGGAATGCTGCCTATGATCCCAAGAACACCATACCCACCGTCAAACATGGAGGTGCTTTTGGGGTGTTTTCCTGCTAAGGGGACAGGACAATTGCACAGCATCACAGGGACAATGGACGGGGCCATGTACCGTCAAATCTTGGGTAGGAACCTCCTTCCCTCAGCCTGGGTATTGATAATGGGTCGGGAATGGGTATTCCAGCATGACAATGACCCAAAACACACAGCCAAGGCAACAAAGGAGTGGCTCAAGAAGAAGCACATTAAGGTCCTGGAGTGGCCTAGCCAGTCTCCAGACCTTAATCCCATAGAAAATCTGTGGAGGGAGATGAAGGTTCGAGTTGCCAAATGTCAGCCTCAAAACGTCTGACCTCTGTGATTGCCAACAAGGGTTTTGCCACCAAGCACCAAGTCGAAGTGGTCAAAAACGTATTTCTCTCATTGACATGCAAATCAATTTATAACTTTTTTGACATGTGTTTTTCTGGATTTCTTTTTTGTTATTCTGTCTCTCATTGTTAAAATACACATACCACTGCAATAGATTTAGTTGACTAAAATCTAATGGGTTTATTTAAAATGTAATGACATATTTAAGCATTTCTCTTGAATTTCCAAACTCATTATATACTCCTGAGGGAGTAAATATCTACTAACATCTTATTTATAGTATTAAGGTTTGAACATACAACACAGACACAGATTTAAATGTTGTGATATAACATCTCTATTATTTATCTTGAAATTAAATAAAGCCAAGTCTAATAAAAAAAAACAAAAATGTGGCCTTGGTTTAAAAAAAAAAAAAAAAAAAACAGTAAGTAGATATGCATTTAAATACATATAACTTGGACATCACATTCATGCCTCCTTAAAATGTCTGTCTAGTTTTTATTTGTTGATGAAAATGTCATTAATTTGTTTTGACTTTCATTATGATCATTTTGTTTTTATTTAGTTATAGTCTCCTTTTCGTCACAGAAAACTTTGCCGACATTTTTTTGCCAACAAAATTTACAGTGAAAAAGAGAAGTTCTCAAAAGGTCCAGCTAGTTTTAATAATGCATTAAAACTTTCCTGCCTTGAAGTCCTTGTACACCCCTGATATAACCAGTGATGCCAGAGGGGGAAAAATTATTCAAATCATCAATTCACAATTGAACAATTATTTTTTGTGAAAGTAAATCCTACCGGATGCATTTGGTTTAGAATTTAGTTACCATAGTTTTTTATGAATTTTCTGAATTCTATAGTTTGTAAAAGGTTCAGCAATTATTTTTATCCAGAGACATCCGGATATTTTCTGCAGATTTGCTTGGCCCGTCCGAGAACTGTATTTGGCTTTAGTAAATCTGAGAATTGCCATTGCAATCAAAATCCAGTAATTTTTACCAAAAGCTGGAATTTTGCAGTCTAAATGGCCCCGTACTCAGCGTGATGGCTTTGCCCTATTTGGTATGGAGCCATAAGAACTCTAGTGGATAACCCTGGGTGTGTATTTTTATTGTTAGTTTTCCACTAATCCACATTGAAACAATTTACAATTTTGAAAGAATAGTAAAAGTAGATTATCTTTAAAAGTAGTTAGCATTTATCATTGGATGACAAACTCTGCACAGTTTAATAATTTGCAAATAAGACATTTCAATCTTTGTTGGATTTAGCGCAGAGGCTATTATTATAACTTTGAATGACTAATGTAAATTAATATTTTCAATGTATATGTCTGACTGACTGTAGCCTATCATGCAGCAATGAGGCACAGGAAATGATAGGTGTTTGATATCTCATAATTACTTGCAAGAAACTTCATGATGAACACTTTTTTTTTTGGTGCGGTTTATCATCCTATTTTTTCCTCTGGTTAATGAGCACCACAACAAAAATTATATCACTATATTCTAACAAAGGGAGCATGCCAGAGAAATATTATTGGCTCAATAAGTGCAATATTGATATATTTAGATTCCACCAGGAAAGCCATTTTCTTTAGCATAAATACAGGGATAGCAGGACAACCCATGAGCACATTTTACAATTTTTTTGAGAAAGTGCAGACTGGCCAAGATGCAATAGATATGGGCTGAGTTGGTTAACACAAAATACAGCTCAATGCCAGCTACTAGATTGCTCTTCAATGGAAATTGAAGTACAAGTTAGTCTCTTGGCATCCAACAGCTCTGCCTTATCTGACCTTCTTCTGGGCATTCTGTGCTCCAGGAAGGTGCACTTGGTGGCCAGTGATAAGAGGGTGTCAACAGATGCCCACGGCCTATTACTGCCCAACAAGTCAAACCTTCCTGGAGTGTATGGTACCTGGATGATAAAACAGAAAGCAGAGGGGATGGGCAACTTGGTTATACCGTTGGAAAAAAAGATGGTACCCAGTTACTTCTACCCCCATAATAACTTAATTGAGAGGAAGTTGTTATGGGTGCATGAGTCAGGTGGAACTATTACCATAACCCAGTAAGAAATAAAAACCAGGACTACAGTGAAGTCAGTATAGAAATAGTAAGATTTGTTTCATGGTAGTCAACAAGGCCAGGGCACTATTGTGTGGGACACGGACGGTCTTTATTTTGTGGGACTTTATTCAGTATACAAGCAGGTTCATATAGTAAAATGAGAATTCGAAGTAATTTCAGAGTGAATTTCAAATTCTTGGCCAGAGAAGCTGAACTGAATTGGAGAAATTTTCCAGTTTGGCTATTTTGATCTTAAATTTTAAATTCACCTTAAGTTCACTTTGAATTCTCACTTAGTGAATGACCTTATCTTTTGAGACTCTGCAAGGCTTGATTCTGACTAACACCAAAACTTTATTATCTGGAATTCAGCAGGGCTTTATTCTAAAGAACAAAGGGTTTTATTTTGTGAAACCGATACTGAAGAACTTGATTGTACTTCACGTTCTGTGCAAAATGACGTGTTTTAATTTTTTTTACATTCAGTAGGAATTTCTTCTGCAGGATTCTAATCAACAGACTCAAAAAGGTTTTATTGGGGGCATGGCTTGGTGCCTGAGCTGAATGGACGCACACTTGTGAGGCTCCCGTAGTTCAGGCACTTTGGAGCGAAAATAACCGAGCTAACGAGCAGAGGACAGTGCACTTCTCCCTACCATGTCACAGAGGCTGAAGGGCAAAGCTGCCAAAACGGACTGGGAGTTCTTATTTCTGGCGAGGACCGCCGAAACAAAAGCGTGGGACGGACACGGCCCGACCAAAGATGGCGCCGCGAGGGTAACCCGAGAGGGCTCGTTGTCACCACCTGCCTCACCCGGCTCTGCAGCAGAAGAGGGACCCCTCACGATCGGCACCATGCGGCATATGCTTGCTGAGCTCACAGAAAACTTGGAGATGAGCATTAAAACTCAACTGCAAGCCCTGGCAGCAGACCTCCGCAAGGATATCACTGAGGTAGGCCAACTCACCTCCCAGATCGAACATAAAATGGACGAATTTGCAGAGGCACACAATAGTTTAGCTGACAAGGTTCAAGACTTTGAAAACTCCCTTCATACTTACCAGCTTAAACTAGCAGATCTTGAAGACAGATCCAGGAGAAATAACATACGCATCCGGGGTATTCCGGAGACAGTTGCTCCTAAGGACCTGGATAGCTACCTGATGGATACGTTTCAAGCCCTCACCCCCGCAATACACCCGGACCAGCTTATAGTAGACCGGGCACATAGGCATCCGATGCCCAAAACATCTCCCTCCAACGACCGAGAGAGATGTCAAGTGCATTTCTTTCATACCAAAGAGCAGCTGATGAAAGCCAGCAGATCCTCAGACATGCCGGACCCCTATAGCCGGATCAAGCTTTTTGCAGACTTATCTGCAGCAACGCTACAATTTCGGAAGAGCCTAACCCCAGTTACATCCACACTGCGAGACCACAAAATCGCATACCGATGGGGATACCCTGCCAAGCACCTGATCCACCACAGAGATGCCTTACACGCCATCCCATCACTGGAACTAGGTATCGCCAAGCTAAAATCCTGGGGCCTCCAGACACCAGAAGCGCACCAACATCACCCTTCCAAGGTCCCACGACTGTCTCCGGAGTGGACCGTGAATTGACCCACGAAGAGACTGCCTCCTGCCAGAAATGTGGTAAACTTTGATACCCCCCTAAGTAGAAGGCCACCTCTTTAAGTGTATTACTGTGCAAACTTTGGTTTAACTGTTGTAAAGATGTTTTGGTTCCGTTTTTTACTGTTAAGCTGACTCGCCCCTCCCCCCGCAGCTCCTAAGTAATAGAGTTTGAGAATCACAATCTGTCGAAAAACCTGCCAGAGCTGACGAGACTTGGGGAGCCACATATTAATTAGAGCATGCCCCTATACACTGAATGAAGTATTAGAGGCGGCATAACCCCCCACCCTTCACCCTAAGCAATGCAATGCTCCTTGTTGCCTCCACTGTGAGCTACCACCTCGAAGAGGATGCTCACTCCCACGACCCCCACTATATGCGCCCGAGCTCCACTCGGGGTGCTTTGGCTTCCAAGTTGGGGGCAGTACAGGGCTGGTTGCCCACGAGTTCATCCCCCCTCCTTAGTTATTCCCCTCTGTGTCACCCTTCTCCCCAATGTCCCCGGGACCACCAACGTGTCCCTCTTAACACGCGTTCCCCAGGAAATCTATACAACACAACCTCTTGCAATGCGTCATATTGACCAAAATGTGCTCAGCAGTTTTAGCAACATTCATAGGAACCACTACTATCAGCGACCTTACTCTAAACCTATTTAAGTATGAAACTAGTCTCGTATAACGTAAATGGTTTGAACTCCCCGGGCAAACGCAGACTCCTTCTTAGAGACCTTACTAAAAATGGCATAGACATAGCTTGCATACAGGAGACCCATTTCAAACACAACCACACCCCAGCTATCTTCACCAAACAATTCCCCTTACAAGTTCACTCCCTATCTGCCTCCAAATCCAAGGGTGTATCGATTTTCATACACAAAGATGTAGCATATACTCCACAACGACAGTATGTAGACCCAGGGGGGAGATATGTTATACTGGTGGGCCAATTCAATGATGTGCAACTGACACTGGTGGCAGCGTAGCTCCCCAACGACCGCCCAAGACACTTTCTTACCTCCCTCCTGCGCAGAATTGAAAAATATAGGATGGGTGACCTGATACTCTGCGGGGACTTTAACTGCATTCAGTCGCCAGGGCTGGACACTACTGCAACCCTTACGGGCACAAACAAACGGAGAACAGACACATCATGTAAAGCACTCTCCAAACTACTTGACCAATACGACTTATACGACGCCTGGAGCACCATGCATCCGACAGACAGAAACTACACCTTCCACTCCCGAGTTCACAACACATATACACGTATAGACACATTTTTTTGCACAGAACACTCCTACCACAAATCACACAGTGCAACATAAGGGAAATAACCTGGTCGGACCACAGTCCTGTTTACCTAAACCTCCTAGACGCGTTCCAATTTCGGGGCCTGGGGTCCTGGCGCCTAAACGACTCACTGCTGTCTAATGCATCTTTCACGGAAGACATCAAGGCAGGGATCCAAGAATACTTCGCACTGAATGCGACCGACAAAGTCTCAGACTTCACGGTATGGTTAGCGCACAAAGCAGTAGTAGGCTTTTCCTGAGAGATCCGCCTTCCTAAAGAAGCAAAATACGTCCGGCCTACTTGACTGCCATATGCAAATAGCTATAATCTCTAAGCAGAATAAAAACAAACCTACCCCTGACCTAGCAGAACAGCTCAAAGTGCTTTACTCACGACTGAAGGAGCTCAATGCGGAGAAAACCAAGTGTATGCTCCACAAACTGAGAGCCAGTGTATATCATAGTAGCGGAAAAGCTAATAAATACCTACGCTACGTAACAAATACTCTAGCTCTAAGATAGCCCATGTGATAGGAGGTGACGGACTAAAGAAAGTTAGCCCCACAGATATTAGCCAAGAATTTGCACATTTCTACTCCAAACTATACAATTTGAAAGAGGAGGGCAGTACTTATAATGCTAGCGCGGAAGACATAGCCCGTTTTTTAACTCAAGCCGATCTCCCCCAAATCACGAGCGCGCAGATAGACGCACTGCTCAGGCCTATTGAGCTTACAGAATTGCTTGACACAATTTCCAAATTACCACAGGGGAAGTCACCGGGAGCAGATGGGCTGACAAATGCCTACTGTAAAAAAATTGCGCAAGATCTGGGCCCTCACCTATTAAAAGTGTACCACAAGGCTACTGCCACGGGCACGCTCCCATCAAAGATGCTCCGTGCTACCATAGTAACCATCCCGAAGCCTGAAAAGCCTGTGGACGCATGTAAGAACTACCGCCCAATTTCACTTCTAAACACAGATGCTAAGATCTATGCGAAGATCCTAACGAATCGGCCTAATGGTGTACTACCACTCCTTATCGGAGACGATCAGACAGGGTTCATATAGGGGAGGCAAGGGATGGATAACACTAGGAAATTGTCATTGATCCGGGACCACTTAAGGGGGACCAGAGGGGGCGGACTACTCCTGGCGCTAGACACTGAAAAAGCTTTTGACCGCCTCAGCTGGCCCTTCCTGCAGCAAACATTACACGCCTATGGGTTCCCCCACCAACTAGTGTCACAGATCTTTGCCTTGTACGCCGGCCCGACAGCTCAAGTGTTACAAGCAGGCTTTATGTCCGACCAGTTTAAGTTAACCAATGGAACGAGGCAGGGGTCCCCCCTGTCCCCCCTGCTGTACGTGCTAGCGCTAGAGCCCCTCCTGCGAATCATCCGAAACCACCCTAACGTAAAAGGGATTCAAATTAAAGGAACGGAGTACAAAATTAGCGCCTTCGCAGACAACATCCTACTTTATGTCACCGACCCCACAAACACCCTCCCTGTCATTATGCAAATTATAAAGGAATATGGCCTATACTCCTATTATGCACTAAACACCACAAAAACCCAAGCCCTGGGAATAGGCCTACCCTCCCAAGTGATGGACGCATTACGCAAGACATACCCTTTTGAATGGAGGCGTGACAACATAAAATACCTAGGGATAATATTCTCCAGGAGAAGCACTGATCTGAGCGCAGCCAACTACATTAGGGTTTGGACGGAGTGTAAACAAATTCTGACGAAATGGGGACCCCTCTTCCTCACCTGGACAGAGAGAATAGTAGCGATTAAGATGTCCATACTTCCCAGGTTACAATATATCTTCCGGAACCTCCCACTACCTATGCCACAATCTTATTTTAAAGCGATACAGAGAGATTCACCAACTTTATCTGGGATAGGGGTAAACCCCGAATCTCCATGAAACTCTTGAGGGTCAGGGCGGGAGGCCTAGCAGTCCCAGACGTTCGTACATATTACCACGCATCCATACTCGCGGCAGCCATACCTCACTTTGTACACCAAACACCTCCCCAATGGGTCAGGATTGAAAGGCATATGATGACACCGTACGTACCCATATATTATGGCTCCCTAAACAGCTTTGTCCCCCTATAAAGGATATCCCTGCCCAAATCGCCTTGCTCATACAATAGACACAAATTGAGCTCCAGGTACCAAATGTCCCCGGCCACACCGACTGCGGCTCTCTCATACTGCATCTTTTATGCCAAACCATGGCAGGAGAGGGGTCTCCTGCACTTAGTCCAATTCTACGCTAACTCAAAGCTTCATGACTTTCAAACTCTCCAATCGCTCCACGATGTCCCACTGACCTCTCAATTTTCCTATAGACAACTACATTCCTTCCTACACAAACAAGTTGCACAGGTCTCACCCAGCCCTACAGCCACCGGCCAACTCACGATATGGGAAAAAATGTGTATACATAAAAAGCGACCTCCACTATGTAAGCCAATCTCCACATGTGATCAACTGCTATTAGACTTCACACCTCTCTCAGAGGCCACACCAGCTAGGCAATGGGCAGATGATCTGGCCATCAAGCTCACTCAGGAAGAGTGGAGCAGCATATCTATAACCACTAAAAAACTCCTCAAATCAGCACCGCTACTAGAACAAAACAAAAAAATTATATACAGATGGTACATGGTTACGGAGCGGCTTCACAAAATGTTCCCCTCCACTCCTTCCACCTGTTGGAGATGTCAGGAGAATACTGGATCAGTCATGCACATATGGTGGAATTGCCCGCTGATCAAACCCTTCTGGGAAGCAGTACATTCCTTTTTACAAGACCTTACAAAAACTAAAGCTGCCCCATGACCCACTCACGTACCTGCTACTGCACACCCCCCCCCCCCCCATACACCCAGATATCTCCAAAAACTAATCTTCCACAAGCACTGACGACTCAACGCCTTATAGCACGGGCCTGGAAATCCCCAACTATCCCTACGATATAAAACGTACAATCTGAGATGGACGATCAGAGGCTCTACGAGCGCTGCTTCACGAACATATGCCCACCTACCCAAATAGGGATAGCGGCATGGGATGCCTGGGACACGTGGAGATTGGCACGCCCTAATTAGGGTGAATCATTACTGTACCATAAAGATGTGTTTGCATTGTACTGACACACAGTGATCCCAAGGTATGCGAGCACTGAATTAAGCCCTACTTAGAAAAGTAATGTTTAAAGCTGTACAAAACTCTCCGACCTATGTATGGACGCACCGACGAGATTCATATTGAGCAACAGAGTGTTGCATGTTAACAACATTATTATCAATACTATTGTCAATACTACTGTTAGTACTACTATGCTACTATGTTATGTCGCTTTGTAAACAGAACTGAAACCTGGATGACTCCCCCCCACCCCTTTTGTCTTCTGTAACCCACCCCCCCCTCCCCCTTGTTCTTATAAAACGAATACAAATTGTCAAATTGAAAAAAAGGTTTTATTGTGTGGGACTCTATCTACAGGATACTCAGTATGAATTTAAAGTGACACCATACGACTACAGCTTATTGAATTTCTGCTGGTGAGTAGAATGATTCCCTTCAAGGTTTTTGCAGTAAACCAGGGCTCGAGTCCTGTAGGAACGCATGGGAACGGCGTTCCTGCACTTTTTCCAATGCAGGAACGCCGTTCCCGTTCCCAGTCCTGCAGGACCGGCCCTGCTACCTGCACACAGGGCCCATCACACGCTGTGTTCCTCTCCAGCACTAACTCTCGCGAGACCCGCGGCTGTAAGAGCGTTGCCACGGGTTACCATGGCAACGCTCCGCACAGGCAAGTCTCGCGAGAGTTGGTGCTGTAGAGGAACACAGCGTGTGATGGGCCCTGTGTGCAGCGGCTGGCTCCCTCCACCGGACCACCAGGCGATCTCCCCCCCTCCCTGACAAGGTAAGAAGCAGGGAGGGGGGAATAAAAAAATATACACACATAAAGTTTTAAAACAAAAAATGCTCCCCCCCTATCATCCAGCACACACACACACACACACATCATCCAGCACACACACACACACACACACACATCATCCAGCACACACACACACATCATCCAGCACACACACACACACATCATCCATCACACACACACACACATCATCCAGCACACACACACACACACACATCATCCAGCACACACACACACACACACATCATCCAGCACACACACACACATCATCCAGCACACACACACACACACACACACATCATCCAGCACACACACACACATCATCCAGCACACACACACACACATCATCCAGCACACACACACACACACACACATCATCCAGCACACACACACATCATCCAGCACACACACACACACACACCATCCAGCACACACACACACATCATCCAGCACACACACACACACACAAACACACACATCATCCAGCACACGCACACACATCATCCAGCACACACACACACACATCATCCAGCACACACACACACACATCATCCAGCACACACACACACACACATCATCCAGCACACATACACACACACATCATCCAGCACACACACACATCATCCAGCACACACACACACACACACATCATCCAGCACACACACACACACATCATCACACAGCACACACACACATCATCCAGCACACACACACATCATCCAGCACACACACACACACACACACATCATCCAGCACACACACACACACACACACACACATCATCCAGCACACACACACACACACATCATCTAGCACACACACACACACACACACACATCATCCAGCACACACACACACACCATCCAGCACACACACACACACATCATCCAACACACACACATAATCCAACACACACACAAATAATCCAACACACACACACCATCCAGCACACGCACACACACATCATCCAGCACACGCACACACACATCATCCAGCACACGCACACACACATCATCCAGCACACACACACTGCATTCATTATACACAATCTGCACTAATTACAAACACACTACATTCATTATACACACTCTGCACTCATTACAAACACACTAGATTCACTATACACACTCTGCATTCCTTATACACACTCTGCACTCACTACAAACACACTA
Organism: Pelobates fuscus; assembly: GCF_036172605.1. Classification (NCBI taxonomy): domain Eukaryota; kingdom Metazoa; phylum Chordata; class Amphibia; order Anura; family Pelobatidae; genus Pelobates; species Pelobates fuscus. The sequence goes on from NC_086329.1 coordinate 52,748,740, forward strand.
GATTCACTATACACACTCTGCATTCCTTATACACACTCTGCACTCACTACAAACACACTACATTCACTATACACACTGCACTCACTACACACACACTACATTCACTATACACACTGCACTTACTACACACACTACATTCATTATACACACTCTGCACTCACTACAAACACACTACATTAATTATACACACTATGCACTCACTACAAACACACTTCATTCATTATACACACTCTGCACTCACTACAAACACACTACATTCATTATACACACTCTGCACTCACTACAAACACACTACATTCACTATACACACTTTGCACTCACTGCAAACACACTACATTTATTATACACACTGCACTTACTACACATACTACATTCATTATACACACTCTGCACTCACTACAAACACACTACATTAATTATACACACTATGCACTCACTACAAACACACTGCATTCATTATACACACTCTGCACTCACTACAAACACACTACATTAATTATACACACTCTGCACTCACTACAAACACACTGCATTCATTATACACACTCTGCACTCACTACAAACACACTACATTCATTATACACACTCTGCACTCACTACAAACACACTACATTCATTATACACACTCTGCACTCACTACAAACACACTACATTCACTATACACACTTTGCACTCACTGCAAACACACTACATTCATTGTACACACTGCACTTACTACACACACTACATTCATTATACACACTCTGCACTCACTACAAACACACTACATTCCGTATTCACACTCTGCACTCACTACAAACACACTACATTCATTATACACACTCTGCACTCACTACAAACACACTATATTCACTATACACACTGCACTCACTACACACACACTACATTCACTATACACACTTTGCACTCACTGCAAACACACTACATTCATTATACACACTACACACACTACATTCATTATGCACATTATGCACTCACTACAAACACACTACATTCATTATACACACACTGCACTATATGCATAGGAGTGTAAAAAAAAAAAAATTTTAAGGGGGAGGGGCGGGAATCTTGGGTGAGTTCCCACACTTTTTTCCCCAGGACTTGACCCCTGCAGTAAACACAGTCTTTTCAGAGAAAATTCAGTTTTTACATTACAGCCTAGTGATAATGCCATTGGCTATTCCTCAGCTGCTAGAGGTGCTTTCTGGGGCAGTGTCACACAGTTAATCAGTGCTCCACCCTCTGCATGGAGACACTGAACTTTCCTCGTAGAGATGCATTGATTCAATTCATCTCTATGAGGGGATGCTGATAGGTCAGCACTGTGTTTGACTTGTGCTGGCTCTGCCCCTGATATGCCTACTTGAAGTCTCAGCCAATCCAATGGGGAAGCATTGTGATTGGCTCATACCACCACTTCTGATCATGTCAGCAGACAGCAGGCGGATATGGGGCAGAGGCAGCAGAGGCAGCAGCTGCAGACTTAAATAAAAGCAATATTTTACTATATTTAGGGAGGCAAGGAGGCAACATGTGTGGGCAGGGGGCTAGATTTGGGTTTTAATACTACAGGGTCAGGAGTACATGTTTGTGTTCCTCACCCTATAGTGTTCCTTTAATGATCAAAACGCATCAGGGCTTTATATCGTAGAACTCCATTGTCATTTATTCTAAGGTGTTTAGTACAACTAAACTTGGTACACGCAGCATAGATGCTTATCAGGAGTTTTCCACCAGAATCAAGACAGTTCAACAGTATCTTGTTGTGACGGAAGGCCTGGCACCCGACTGGGTGCCTCCGCCATTCGCTGCTTCTTAATAAGCACCACACCGCACACCATAAGCACCGTAGCCCCTTAGCTGCAGTAGCTTGGCTGGGGTCTCACTGTCCTCCACCTTAATCCAGAGAGTCTAGCAGGTATAGCTGTGTAGCTATTACAAAAGCTAGTGATTATAGCCAGGATAGCAATCCAAAGCAGGTATAGCTGGTATAGCTGTTCCCTACAATCACGAGACGGGAAGTCTTCCACCGACCGGGAACCGCAAAGTCTTCCTGACGAAAACAGTTCCATAGAATCGCAGCTAAGTGCCGCTGGGAGACTGACCGGGAACCGCAAAGTTTTCATGCCGAAAATAGTTCCAGGGCCTTCGTGGCTAAGTCCCGTTGAAATCTATTCGCAGTTTTGGTCCATGCGAACAGCCGCCAGTGAGCTAGTGTTCGGTTCTACGGAAAGTGCCGAACCAGGGGAACCAGGGGGAATAAAATATGGGTCTTTACAGTCGCTGACCTGGCTCAGAGTCTTTTGGCAGGAGGCTGGCAAGCAGGCCCTTCCAAAGGCCCGTTGCGAGAACCTCGCCATACTTTTTTTCTATTGTTACTTAATAAACTACATTTTGAAAATAATTAAAATGATACAATGACTTAATGTATTTTGTTTTTCACTTGGAACTTGACTATTGAAAAGTTTCTGATGCTTACAAAATAAAACCACCAAGATAGGACAGAATATAGATAGAATGGAACACAGACTATGGGTTAAAAGGCAAGTGATTTTTATATCTTTTTCAGATTCATTCTTGTAGTTTAAAATTAAAACCTAATTGAAGAGTTTTTAAATACTGATCTAAACATGAATTGCAATGTCTCTAAAAATATCTAGAAGAAAGATCATTTCATTGGCAGCTAATATTTTTGTTGCATTATATTTTATTTTTTGAGAATAGAATGTTGAGCAGTGTACTTTTAACAAGCAGCGAACAGCGGGGGGAGGGGGGGAGGCGTTTATTGACTGAGGGCTTAAAGCCTAACATGGATGTATAGTAGATGAATGAGCCATGCAGGGTCACTCAGGTATAAGAGGCGTGGAGGGAAATCACAACCCAAGCATTTGAAGCTGCAGAGAAAGGAGGAAACCGAAAAATAAAAGAAGAAGTAAAGGGTAATATTTCTGAAGGTCATGAGTACATGTTCGCTTAAAAAAAAAAAGGAACTTGACTGCTGGTCCAGAGCAAACCCCCAACCCCCGTTGCCCTCCGTAAATAATAACACTACACAAGAGTTATGGGTAAGGGCAACGGCCACAGCTTTATTAATTCTTGACACAGATCAGCTTTCCATCCAACTGCCAGCTGCTGAGAGACTTCTCCCAACAGGCAGATGCCACTTATTTGTCCATGAGTTCATATCAGCCTGCCTACCGCCATCAGCCCTCGGCAGGCTGCGACTCCCCAAGTTGACTCATCCATTTATTTTCATTTCCAATGTGCTGGCCAGGAACACCGCCACCGCGATGTCGACCCTGCCCAGTCCCTCCTGCCGGCATCGCGCCCCCCGCAGCCAGCGCCAACTCCACTCCTTATTGAAGTCCCAAATTACCCTTAGGAGTGTGAGTGGTCAATTATAACACAAACACACAGTCAGATTTGTCATATACTAATTTGGTCCTCTGCCAAAACTGGTTCTAACCAACATCAAAGAAAAAAACAAATTGAAACAATTATTGGTCACCCCCTCTCTTTCCGGCAAGCAAACAAAATGTATTTATTGTAGGTTATAATTAGTGATGTCCCGAACTATTCGCTGGCGAATAGTTCCTGGCGGACATAGCATGTTCGCGTTCGCCACCGCGGGCGAACACATGCGATGTTCTGTCCGCCCCTATTCATCATCATTGAGTTAACTTTGACCCTGTACCTCACAGTCAGCAGAGACATTACAGCCAATCAGCAGCAGACCCTCCCTAGCAGACCCTCCCATCTACTGGGCAGCATACAATTTAGATTCATTCGGAAGCTGCAATCATTTTTTTTATTATTATTATTTTTATTTTTTTTATTTATTTATTTTTTTAATTCTGAATGCAAAACATTGGTATAGGGGAATATTCACTAAATGCCAAACATTGTTATATAGGGGAATATTCACTAATTGCCAAACATTGTTACATAGGGGAATATTCACTAAATGCCAAACATTGTTATATAGGGGAATATTCACTAAATGCAAAACATTGTTATATAGGGGAATATTCACTAAATGCAAAACATTGTTATATAGGGGAATATTCACTAAATGCAAAACATTGTTTTATAGGGGAATATTCACTAAATGCCAAACATTGTTATATAGGGGAATATAACAATCTTTGGCATTTAGTGAATATTCCCCTATATAACAATGTTTTGCATTTAGTGAATATTCCCCTATATAACAATCTTTGGCATTTAGTGAATATTCCCCTATATAACAATGTTTGGTATTTAGTGAATATTCCCCTATATAACAATGTTTTCCATTTAGTGAATATTCCCCCTATATAACAATGTTTGACATTTAGTGAATAGTCCCCTATATAACAATGTTTTGCATTTAGTGAATATTCCCCTATGTTACAATGTTTGGCATTTAGTGAATATTCCCCTATATAACAATGTTTTGCATTCAGTGAATATTCCCCTATATTCACTAAATGCAAAACATTGTTATATAGGGGAATATTCACTAAATGCAAAACATTGTTATACAGGGGAATATTCACTAAATACCAAACATTGTTATATAGGGGAATAAAAAAATGAGGGGGGGACCTACTGTCCCCCCCCCCCCGCCCCCACCCCTGACCGGTGGGTGGGGGCCATAAAAATAATGAGGGGGGACCTACTGTCCTCCCCCCGGCCCCCACCCCTGCGCGGTGGGTGGGGGTCATAAATCACAATCGCAGGGACCTACTGCCCCCCCCCCGGCCCCCACCCCTGAGCGATGGGTGGGGGCCCAAAAAAAACAATAAGGGGGGTCCTACTGTCCCCCGCTGGCCCCACCCCATAGCGGTGGGTGGGGGCCATAAAAATAATGAGGGGGGACCTACTGTCCTCCCCCCGGGCCCCAACCCCTGTGCGGTGGGTGGGGGCCATAAATCACAATGGGGGGACCTACTGTCCCCCCCGGCCCCACCCCTGAGCGGTGGGTGGGGGCCCTAAAAACAACAATAAGGGGGGGACCTACTGTCCCCCCGGCCCCCAACCCTGAGCGATGGGTGGGGGCCAAAAAAAAACAATAAGGAGGGGACCTACTGTCCCCCCCAGCCCCCACCCCTGAGCGGTGGGTGGGGGCCATAAAAATAATGAGGGGGGACCTACTGTCCTCCCCCCCGGCCCCCCGGCCCCCACCCCTGTGCGGTGGTTGGGGGCCATAAATCACAATGGGGGGGACCTACTGTCCCCCCCCGGCCCCCACCCCTGAGCGGTGGGTGGGGGCCCTAAATACTAATAAGGGGGGGACCTAATGTCCTCCCCCCTGGCCCCCACCCCTGAGTGGCGGGTGGGGGCCCTAAATACAAATGGGGGGACCCTAGTCACCCCCTCCCCCCCAAAAAAATTATCCCCCTACCTACCCCCCTCACCCTAAAAATAATGAGAGGGGGACCTTTAACTAAGAACCTGTAAAAAAATGTAGAAAAAAACAACTTACCATTCGATGTTTTCTTTCTTCTAAAATCTTTTTTTTTTCAGCCCCAAAAAAGGCCCAATAAAAAACCATAATAACCGACGCAATAAAAAAAAAAAAAAAATTAAAAATAATCCATCTTCACCCATGGAGGGCTCCGCGCAGACTGAGCTCTGCAGGGTGGGGGAAGGCTTATAAAGCCTTGCCACGCCCTGCAATTAGGCTAAGAACGCTCTGATTGGCTGGTTTAAGCCAATCAGAGTGCTCTTTGTCATTTTACACAGCGTGGGAAAATTCCAAAGAACTTTCCCACGCTGTGTAAAATGACACAGACCACTGTGATTGGATGGCTTGAAATCAATCCAATCACAGTGCTCTTTGTCATTTTACACAGCATGGGGAAATTCCAAAGAATTTTCCCACGCTGTGTAAAATGACACAGAGCACTCTGATTGGTGGGCTTGAAATCCATCCAATCACAGTGCTCTGTGTCATTTTACACAGCGTGGGAAAATTCCAAAGAACTTTCCCACGCTGTGTAAAATTACACAGAGCAATGTGATTGGATGGATTTCAAGCCATCCAATCACAGTGCTCTATGTCATTTTACACAGCGTGGGAAAGTTCTTTGGAATTTTCCCACGCTGTGTAAAATGACAAAAAGCACTCTGATTGGCTTAAACCAGCCAATCAGAGTGTTCTTAGCCTAATTGCAGGGCGTGGCAAGGCTTTATTAGCCTTCCCCCGCCCTGCAGAGCTCAGTCTGCGTGGAGCCCTCCATGGGTGAAGATGGATTTTTTTTTTGGCGCTCGTTTTTTTTTTCTTTTTAATTGCGTCGGTTATTATGTTTTTTTATTTGCCCTTTTTTGGGGCTGAAAAAAATAAGATTTTAGAAGAAAGAAAACATCAAATGGTTAGTTGTTTTTTTCTTATTTTTTTTTACAGGTTCTTAGTTAAAGGTCCCCCCCTATTATTTTTAGGGTGAGGGGGGTAGGTAGGGGGATAATTTTTTTTGGGGGGGAGGGGGTGACTAGGGTCCCCCCCATATGTATTTAGGGCCCCCACCCGCCGCTCAGGGGTGGGGGCCAGGGGTGAGGACATTAGGTCCCCCCTTATTAGTATTTAGGGCCCCCACACACCGCTCAGGGGTGAGGGCCAGGGGGGGCAGTAGATCCCCCCCTTATTGTTTTTTTTAGGGCCCCCACCCACCGCTCAGGGGTGGGGGCCGGGAGGACAGTAGGCCCCCCCTTATTGGTTTTTTTAGGGCCCCCACCCACCGCTCAGGGGTGGGGGCCAGGGGGGAAAGTAGGTCCCCCCCTTATTGTTTTATCTAGGGCCCCCACCTGCCGCACAGAGGTGGGGGCCGGAGAGGGGGAGGACAGTAGGTCCCCCCCTCATTATCTTTATGGCCCCCACCCGCCGCCCAGGGGTAGGGGGCCGGGGGGAGGACAGTAGGTCCCCCCCCCTCATTATCATTATGGCCCCCACCCGCCGCCCAGGGGTGGGGGCCGGAGAGGGGGAGGACAGTAGGTCCCCCCCTCATTATCTTTATGGCCCCCACCCGCCGCCCAGGGGTGTGGGCCGGGGGGGAGGACAGTAGGTCCCCCCCCTCATTATCATTATGGCCCCCACCCGCCACACAGGTGTGGGGTCCTGGGAGGGAGGACAGTAGGTCCCCCCCTCATTATCTTTATGGCCCTCACCCGCCTCACAGGGGTGGGGGCATGGGGGGGAGGACAGTAGGCCCCCCCTCATTATCTTTATGGCCCCCACCCGCCGCCCAGGGGTGGGGGCCGGAGAGGGGGAGGACAGTAGGTCCCCCCCTCATTATCTTTATGGCCCCCACCCGCCGCCCAGGGGTGTGGGCCGGGGGGGAGGACAGTAGGTCCCCCCCCTCATTATCATTATGGCCCCCACCCGCCACACAGGTGTGGGGTCCTGGGAGGGAGGACAGTAGGTCCCCCCCTCATTATCTTTATGGCCCTCACCCGCCTCACAGGGGTGGGGGCATGGGGGGGAGGACAGTAGGCCCCCCCTCATTATCTTTATGGCCCCCACCCGCCGCCCAGGGGTGGGGGCCGGGGGGGGGAGGAGAGTAGGTCTCCCCCCCCCCCCGATCATTATTGTGGCCAGAAAGAGTCCCTGTGGGTTTTAAAATTCGCCTGCATATTGAAGTCTATGGCGGTTAGCCCGGTTCGCGAACATTTGCGGAAATTCGCGTTTGCGGTTTGCGAAACGAAAATGTTATGTTCGCGACATAACTAGTTATAATATATTTCTTTTCAGAGTCCTACAAAAGGTAGTTGAGATACAGAGGGTATTTTTTCATGCATTACGTGAATAGGCATTTTGGGACCACTGCTCAAGGGATGTTCTGAGAAATTTAAGGTGATTTTTCTAAAAACAATTTATGCAACTAAAATGCAATGTAAAAAAAGAACGATACATCTTATTGGCACCTTGTGTAGTTTAAAGATGCATTACTGTGAGTATTTTTGATGTGGAGCTCTGTTTATACTCCACCAACATGGACCTTGTAGAAAAGGACATTAGGATAGAAAAGAGGGACAGAGGGATTTGTGCCCCTAATAGGGACTGTCTCTCCTAAATGGAGACACTTGGTAGGTATGTATTTTGCCCTTACAAATTCAGCTTTTTAAATCTGTTTATTCCCCCCATTCATTTCAGGATTTTTACCATAGTTTTTAACTCATCTGTGGAGTATGTTCAACTGGCAGCAATTTCGGTGTTGAGTGTTACTTTTTCAACCCTCTGTAGCATTTAATCAGGGTCAAGTTGTGCGACCATATTCTACAAAGGTAGGTTGTCACTTCTGGAAAGCCATGTGTCATTAGCCTGTACCTCCGATCCATGAAAAAGCCAAACTCTCTTGGTTGTACCCTTAGTTTTCTCGGTTATGAAAATGTCAGCTAGTTCCTGCCGAAACACCTTAACATCCTTCAAAATAATGAAATGTAGAAATAAATTGTCAATGACGCTAC